>NC_081832.1:78447943-78635443 GCF_030867095.1 Alligator mississippiensis
TGGTGCTTTGCATCGGACGTCAGGATCTCTAAGTGCTGCCCAGGCCGTTAAGGGCTGAGCCCTAGCGATCCTCTGCAAAGCAGACGCATCCTCTTTGTAAGGATGGGGGGGAAGGAAGAAACAGAGAGCCAAGTTGTGCGGGCTCACGTCGAGTGCCAGAAGCAAACCCTGTCTCCCACTCTCGTGCTTCCCTGCAAGACAAAGTCTTTTCTCTCCTTCCTTTAATGGCCACGCTCCCGGCTGCGAGAGACTTGTCAGTCCCGCATGCAATTCTGAGCGCTCGCTATTGTCTGCCTCGAAGGATTGCCCCCTCAACACCTTCTACAGCAGATGCCGTTTCTTACCCCGTGTTAAAAGCCGTCGGTTTTTCCCTGCGTCTACCCCAGGGTGCTTTTAAATCTATATGAGTGGCGAGACCTTATCTCAGTGGTAACCCAATAGTCTATGAAACACAGTGGAAAGTTTGTGTAAATGCCACTATCTCAGCATAGGACACACCGGAGGGATTTTTCAAAGCAGTCTAAGGGTGTTAGGTATCCAAAACCCAGCCAGAGGGCCTAATTCTGCCTCTACCTTTTTGTCATGTCAACCCCGGGCTCTCATATATCCATTTCACTACAAATTACCATGCAAGAGTGTGCGTGCTAATATTTCACAGCACCCCCAGAGAGATGCACGGTGTCAATGCCGTCGTCATTTTTGCAGTTCTTCACGTCCCAGCTATCTCCAGCCTGAACGTAAAGGTCAGTAGGATCCAGTTTGAATCCATGCAGTCAGACTGCCTTCAGTGGAGATGCAGGAGCATGGCCGATGGCTTCAAACTAAGGAAGTGTCCATCATCAGGACAGGAATAATCCCTGTTCCCAAAAGGCCGTGTCATTTTAGGGGCAAGGTGCTGTGGCAACCACCAGATTAACAGTGACCCGGTGATACCAATCTTATAGCGGTTAGAGATTTAGATTATAATAAAGTTATGTGCAAATTTATACAGTTTCACTGATACATAAACGTTGTTGTAACATGCCCCCCTTTCATTTGACTCAACACGGGTCTTTGGGGAAATGTGATATCTTTTATTAAACCAGGATAATAGCTGGACAGAATTGTTCTTTGCAAGCTTTCGAGCACAGGGAGACTCTGCTGGTGTTTCGTGTGCTCTCCTGGGTGCACTAAAAGCCAAGGTGCAAAAATGCAGGTCTGTGACAATGCAGATGCATGGCAGTGAGGATCAGAGGGGATGGGAGAGAATAGGTGCAAGACAGGTAGGTGGGTGCAGGAAAGGGGAAATGTTGACCCAGTGATAGCGTGTACCTGGTAAACTGTCGAGAGGTTACCTGGGGTTATTGGATGGCAGGCAGGTTATCATGTGCCATAAATCCAATGTCTATATTTAGTCCAAAGGCAATCAGGACTCATAGTAGAGATGATCTCTTTTATTAGACCAGCAAGATTTTTGCAAAAAAATATCTTTAATTGCAAGCCATGATTTTCTGTATCCAGTAGACTTATGAAGTGAAGTTCATAGTTTAATTTTAGCAGGGATTCAACCTAAGGCCTTTGGAGCTAAAACCATGCACTTTTGCAGCGGGAGCCTACAGAGGCTGTCTGTGAAGCCGACTCCCGGTGGGGGCTGCGTCCCGATTCAGCGTTTCGGTGCGTTGAGGACACTGCTTTCAGGTCCTGTCCACTTGGTGACTCGCCCTACGGGCAGTGTCTTGCTCTTTGGATTCATACAGAACACTTTTCCTCCGGCCTTATTAATAGCACCGCTAACGAAGCACTTCTACACCTTGAGGTTAAAAACCGCAGGCGGACTGTACCGACAGACCTTCCATCGGTGCGGGTGTCGCAGCTTTCCGGGAGCAAATAAAGGGATGCGCTCCTCAGACAAGGCTTCGTTCACCTAAGATACTAGGAAGAACTTGCTTTCTTCGGTGGAACGGAGTATATAGGAATCAAAGCCATTTTACTAGGAATAAGCATTCAATCCAAGAGAGAATTGTAAGTAAACAGTGGTAATACAGTGTGCTTTAGAAAAAGCAGTATTTTTTTGCCCCTTGATCTCTCTCAGTCTTAAGCCAATTTTGGCAGGTAGTGCTGTATTAAGTGGTCAGTATCCTGTAGTGGTCACATACTGTTTTATTGGAAGTCTGACAGCAGCAAGAGGAGAGACAAAATTAACCCTTTGGTGCGGAAAGCGCCGGTGGAGCTCATTGCCACCGGTGGGGAATTCATCAAGAATTTCCAACTCTCAGCCTCATGGGGTTAATGGCAATCTGTTGCTGATTTCCCTGGACAATCAGAGTAGCAAACACTGGGCTTTTTAATGAGCCCCTGAGGACAGTGCTGGCATACAAGGCCGCGAAGATCTGGACAAACCAAGGAAACGTAAAATGAAAACAAACATGGACGTTTATTTTCCTAACTCACCAGTTGCAAACAAAATTTCATTTAATAAACCATGAAATGATTCACAGAGTTTCTGTATATTATTGTAAGCCCAGCTGGGCAACGTAAAAGTTACTTTCCCCTTCTTTGTTATTCAGCCCCGTATCCAGTTCTTGTCCAAACAAAGCTGTATTTATTTATGTTTTAATGTATTTATCATTTTACGGCATTGCATGCTTTTCTGCAATCAGGCGGGGGGTGATTCAGCTCGAGTGTCGACTAAATCACTTACGGAGCAACAGAGGGCTTAACGGGAAAAGCGATTTGCCCCTCGCATAAAGGTTCAGATCTGGTAACGGAGCCGGGTGAACTTTTTGTAGCCAACAACTACATGACTTTCCCTCTGTTTGTGAGGGGCAAGCTGTCTGGAACAGACTTTGACTTCTACAACCGTACTTCTTCAAATACCCAGCGTGAGACTCTTTTGGCCTGTAGGTCCCATTTCAGAGTGGCATCTCAGCTCAGGAAATCCCCTTGTAAAAGGCTTCATTTTAAGCATGTGCTTAGAGATCACTGAAGCAAGTTTGACTTCAGCTATTAACTCTAAGCATGTGCTTAAATGCTGGCCTGCATCAGGATGGCATATTGTTCACGCACCATTTGCTTTGATCATGCATAATTTCTGCTGCCCAATTAGCACCTGGTATCATTTCTGCTCCATCACTAGAAGAATGACACCTTCATAAAGGGGAAGAGGTGCAGGTGGATAGCCAAACAGATTTTAAGATGGCCAAGAAAAAGCTGCAGTGGTAAACCTACCGGCCAGCACAAAATCTGCAAGACTTCCTCCTCCTTCCGTCCAAAATATTCAGTGCCAAATACATCTGTGGGTTTCAGCTGATCAAATGTCAATGCTTTTTTTAGTATCCAGATGGGCACGTCTACGCATGCACTTTAATATGCATTGGCCTATTGTAATGCGCATTAAAGCGTCACTGAAAAACGTGCTATTTAGTTCATGCACATTAAAATACACCAATGTGCATTTTCTTAGTACCTTACAATGGAGTTACTAGATTTAATGTGCATTAGCTAAAGCATGTCAATGCACATGTAGACATGCCCAGTTAGGCCTAGTTTGCAGGCGTCTCTAAACAACAACCCAAACCAGTAAAAATTAGCTTTGTACTTACCCACCTCATAAACATCAACCCAAACCAGTAAAAGTTAGCTTTGTACTTGCACACCTCATAGTGCTATGCCCAAGTAAGGTAAAACGATTGCATTTTGACAGGAGACAGTTCTCCTTTCTTCCAAGACTTTGCTCACCGCCACATCTCAGCACCTGTGCACGTAAAAAGACACTGCAAGAACGAGCACAATAACTTAGACTCCCTGCCGCTAGTTTTTTCAGACCAGCCTCTTCGACACTCCCACGAGGAGGAGACACGTGAATAGGTTTGCAGCCCTTGGACGAGGCTGTAAAGGTGAGGGGATTGATCTACTTATGAGATGGGTCTAACTCACTTTACAGCCTTGGCACGTGAGCTAACACGGTGGCCTGTGCTCCCATGAATGTACATGGTGCACAAAAGGGGGCTGGGAAATGCAGTGGGAGGGAATGCCCGTTCGGCAGTCCTTGCATGGTGATTATACAGCCGTCTTTCTGATATTGTTTCTTAATGTCACATTTGCTATTTCCTAGCAAGTCTGGGCCCCGGCTCCTGCTGGAGTGGTGTGGCTCACTTCGGCGCGCTGCTCCCTGGGTGCTGGATTACTGAAGGGCTCCGGCGCAGGATCAGTAGCTATCGTTAATAATAAGCCGTATGTGCCAAACACCTGACCAGACAGGAGCTTGCCCTCTTGTTGGCTGTCTAGGTCAGTGGTGCTCAGCTTTTGGGCCCTGCGGGCCAGAGGAGCGAGCGTCCCTCGTCTAGTCCAAGTCAAAGAAATCGCACCAACTTTCAAGGCGGTGCTTTTGCAAGAGGCAGAGCACCATGCATCTGCCCAGCCCAAACGGGCGCCCATCACCTTCCCCAAACCATGCGGCACTGGTGACTGGCACCAGCAGGGCTGATCCACTTTTATGGATTTTCTATGCAGAAATATCCAGGGCTCTTTTCTGTTCTCCTGACACCGAGCAGCATCGTGCTTCCCAAACTCCACGTGCCTGCCCTTGGAAACGAGGACGATTCAGCATCAGCGCGGAGGAATCGCGATGTTGCTTAAAGAGCAGCTGTCATCTCCATAATTCTTGGTCTGCTCAAGTGACAGCTGGCAAACTTTTCTGGCTATCCATAGTCACCTATAATTTAATTTTTAAATATTTAGTAAACACAATTGTAGTGCTTCTCATTAACTGTGGAATCTTATAGTCATAATTTTTGATACACAACATTACTTACCAATTAGCTTGCCTTGTTCGTTTAAATTTCTTCTCTCATATTTTAATGGGAGCTAATGATGCCTTTGTTGACTTATTTAATGTTATGTAAATGTGGCTATAAACTGTGAAGGGTTTAAAGAGCAGGGCTCTTTTTGCTTACTCGCCAATTTTTGAAGTGCATTTGGCAGTCTTGCAAACTTCAGACATTGCCCTGATGAATAGAAGTAACTAAAGAGACTAATAATACGAATTTTGTAAGATAAGCAACAAAAAGTATTCCTAGTGTGAAATCTGATTTTCCTTCTTCCCTAAAGGTTACTTCCTAAATTTTATTTTACTGCAGCCTGAGGGAACTTTTATGGAAATTTGTCTACTTAATCACAAAATATAGGAGCTGCTCAAGAGAGGGAGGAGTTCGCAATCCAGCCATGCTTAGCCGCACACCTGTGGAGACGATGCACCTGGAGCTTCATTTCTGCCGCATGTGAATAGCCTCAGTGAAATGAGTGGGACTATTCGCATGAATAACATTCAGCAGAGTATATGTGTACATTTGGTTATAGATAATACATATAGTTAGTGACCTCTTTGGAGGAAAAAAAACTTTCTCGACATGATCGTTATCCTTAAATGTTCCTGTTCCAAGCCTAGTACTCTGGACGCAGTAGTATTATTTCATCCTGTAAAATCCAATAATGCTTCCCTTTGTCATCCTCTCAGCATAGGACTGGTTGCTGTAGGACAGCTGAAGGGGAGTCTTGAAAATATTGAAAGGGTGCAAACCACCCTCATTTATATAAGGTCACAATTACATTGTTGCACTTAAAAGGTTGTCTTATTGCTAATGAGTAGAAATTGAGGGAGAATGGAGACTTGCAAAACTGCAAGGGATTCTGTAACCAGCTGAGCACTGGTTCCTCACATCCGCTGTTAATGCTTTGAAAATGCACTTCAAACACGTCGTGGCAAATTTAAATATTTAAATATTCATTTATTCGAGTTTCTCTTTTGATAGGTACCAACCACTACGCATACATTTCAGCAACTACGAAGATCTACAGCGTGCTGTCTATCAACATGGGTTTTAGCACAAGTCTATGTAAATTAAGGAGTAGTTTTCAGTTTCTTAACAATGTTTCAGTAACTCCTTTAAGCTTGATAGATAATGTTGGGGTATAACTCCTTATACAACAGATGATCAAGTTATATTTAGGGTATACGTATATATTCCCAAACAGGCATTAGGATATATGTATATACATATACATATATATATGTATGTACGTATGTATGTAAGTATGTATATATGCATATGCATATATGTATACCCTAAATATAACTTGGAGATAGATAGATAGATAGATAGATCCTAAATGCCTGTTTGTCATATGTATATGTACATGTACGTCCCATTTTAAAGATGTAGGGGTGCACGCATGTCTCTGTCTCACCAGAGACTTATAAACTACAGATTGGCATTACAGATTGTGAATATTCAGGTACAATCTCTTGCAAATACTCTGCAGAAGTATTGCCTATGCATTCTATGCCACCTGCTTAAAAGGATGTCACGTGGATCTGAAATTAGGAAAACATCTACATATATCTTTTGCTGTCCATGCATATGACTTATTTAGTATTAAAATATAGTGCTTGTTTGCAGACTATGTCTGCAATACTTTGTCAATAGCTTAGGGAACATCCCACTCTATTCATGATGAATATAATGTATTAGTGTGAGGCATATGTAATAATATAATATGCAACACTTTTTCTAGTAGCAAGTCATATATCACTTGGATTCCTTCTTCCTTAGTATAGTCTGCGATGCTGTTACAGTGCTTTAAAACGCTCATTCAGATTGCATTTCTTCTGGTGTTGTTACTCTGATGAGTGCTAGAAATATACTTTAAAGTTTGATTTTGTAGAGCAAACAAGAAATATAGTGTGTGTGTGTGTGTGTGCGCGCGCACACACACGCAAATACACATCTTTTGCTTTCCATGCATATGACTCATTTAGTATGAAAATATAGCGCTTGTTTGCAGACTGTCTGCAATACTTTGTCAATAGCTTAGGGAACATCCCAATCTATTCATGATGAATATAATGTATTAGTGTGAGGTATAGTTGTGAAATGTATGTGAAATATAGATGTGTGTGTATGTGTATGTGAAATATAGATTTGTGTGTGTGTGTGTGTGTGAAATATAAATGTGTGTGTATGCACACACACACACATATCTATATTTCTTGTTTGCGCTACCAAATCAAACTTTAAGTATATTTCTAGCACTCATCATATATATACTCTTCCCAACCCAAATGTGGTGGAAACATTTCAAGGGTCCTATCAAACATGAAATTGTGTCACCCCCTGAACACCCCTTGTCCCCAAGGTGATACACTGGTACACCGGGAATACCAAAATTAGGTTTTATCAGCATTGGTTTACGACGGTTATGCCACTCATGATTGATGCCTTGTGCAGGTCATCCTAATGAATGCTGATGTAAGCTTTTTCTATAATACCGCAGCTGTATTCCGGATACTTTACCTGCTCCTAAAATCATTTTGGCACAACATACGTGGCATATGCCAGCTCCATGACACGGCCGTCTGGTACAAAGTTTTAATTAGGGACTAGATAGGAATGATCCATTGAAGTCACTTGTGGCTTCACTATCTATTATTGCTGCGACCCATTTGTCTCTGTAATGACTGGGAACTGCTACCTGCAGGCTTTCGTCCGTCCTTGTGTTCTTTAGACTTGTGCAAATTGTCGTATGGTTTGGGATACATCTTTGGCATCATTCTGCTTTCACCCTCCTAAAAGCCCATCGGCTTAATAGGTGTTTCACAGATGTGAAGAGGGAAGGTGGCCTTCTGTCATTAGATTATCGGTGGAAAATCCTTCAATGCACGTGGAAGGAACTACACGTACTAATAAGCGACTGCCTCAAAAGGCACGCCGCCTAAAAAGAAGCGTTATTCCAGTAAAGTCTGCAATTCATTTTTAAAATATACTTTTTCCCCCTGTCCTTTATAAACCAGGAGTTGTTGAGGGCGTGAAAAAAGTTTTTCCATAATACGCCTTTGTCTCATAATAAGCAGATATGAACTTCTTCGGAGGTGGCTGTTAAGATTTCTGGGCTCTCGATCTCATCGACGGAGGTGACACAACGAGACGTAGATATTAGGTCTTGAGGGCTTATTATTAATCTGTTTGTTGACTGGAGGCAGAAGTCAGAGTTGGTCTTTCTCATCTCTAATTTAAGGCCATTCTGCCGATCTCAGTCGCTGGTAAAACACGATATATTTTTGGCAGGAAATGGAGCTGCGGCACAGGGAAGGGGAAGGGCAGTTTGTTTCGCCCGGAGCTAACGGGACTGAATCGAGGTGTATTGGGCTGTAACGTGCAGGTTTCATCAGGTGCCAGAAGTTCAGATGAATTCAGATAAACCTCCGAGCTTCTGGTGGCTTCCCCAAGCTCGCTCTAAATTACATTAACCTCTGGAGTTTCCAAAGCGGGGCAGGAAAACAGGTTTTCTTCTGAGAATAGCTGTTTATGGCTGTTCCTGCTAAAACTGACATTTAGGAAGAGACAAACTCATTGGGCACCTGCTTGTGGACTTGTGAAGCCAATAATGCTAAACTTCCAGCTGAGCTCCCGTTTTGCTTAGGAAAGACGATGAGAAAAAGGAGAGAGCAGAGAGGGAAATGCTAACAGAGACACATAACATATTCATAATATATACAGAGCATACGTCCCGTGTAGGGTGTGTGCCAGCCCTGCTTTGGTTGCTCAAATACGTCCTGGATGAGCGGTGTGCAGGTGTGCAGGCAGGCGGATGGGTGGGTGGGTGGATGGATGGAGAGAGAAGGGGCTTCTGTCCCTGGCAGGGTAGAAATGAGCCGAAATTGCAGCCTCCGAGCTGAGCCAAGGGTAGGGTGGGGTCCTAGGGGAGAAGGCAGAGGATGAATAAATTAAATTAAGCAACAAAATGAAGGCAGACTTGTCTGCAGTGCCAAACTAGGTCACCAAATTGCTCCTGCTTTACTTTTTTCCTTTCTGTTTGCCTTTGTCACAGAACTCATTTGTGCAATGGCGGCTAACGGGCCGCACTAATTAACTGGTGGAAGGATTACGTGTTTGTGTTTCCCCAAAGCTGGAAAACCTGTGCTTCTAAAACAACCTGTGTTCAGAGTCCACTAAAAAGCCACGATTTGATCCCACTTCTAATTTAGCAAAATGCAACCGATAGATTCAACAGGCCCGTTTCAGCCCCGGAGCTTAGTCCCTTCCCTCTGCAGCTGCTGGCAAACAAATCCAGGGGCAATTAAGAAAGCTAATACTTAGCCATTTTTGTTGATGGATTCAGCACTAGAACAATATTTTGCAGGGAAGCTGGACAAAAATGCTGTTAGTTCTCATTAGAGATGGAAGAACTTTGTGTAGCTAGAGGTTTTGCAAATCAATCAAACGGCTTTTTAGGTTTGCAAACCTAGTCTGACTTCACATACCATTTTTTTCCTGTCATTTCAGTCCCCTGGGATTGCCCTCTCCCCACACCACGGATGATTAATTAAAGAAAAAAAAAATGCATGCCGTTCTAGCTAAGGGGAAGCCTCTCCTTGTGTTAGCAATACCAATTCTCCCTAAAACGCTAGATAGGCAAAACCAGCTGCCAATAAATGGTATAGATTCTTCCACTTGATTTGTTTCACCTCTTCCTTCTCTGCTCTTTTTTCCCCTCCCATTCTCTCTGTTTGTTTCTCATTTTAACCACTTTGCTTCAAATGCAAACCTTCACAAAGCACCTACCGGGAGGGAGGACCAGGGGGACTGAAAGACAACTGGAATGCAAACTCCAAGCCCGTTGCATGAACGCAAGCTGAGCTTTCCCCCATTTTTAAAACCTGGTGCATATTGATGGTGTCCGGGAAATGGTTCCAGAAATGGCAATGTGCATCTTCTGCTGGGAGCCCAGGCAAGTGCCAAACTCCCAGGGGGAAGACGACCGGTCCCCAGCAGAGGGAACAGCGAAATGTCAGCCCAGGCCCTTTGCGTGCAATTCTAGCGCGTGGTTCTTCGCACGTCGCTGCGCCGCGATAGCACGGGGCGCCGATCGTTGAACGTCGGGTTGGAACATGCTTCAGCTTTGCCAAGCACACTGTTAAATATTTATTCTAAGTGTATCTGTGCCATTGTGTGATTAAACCCTCTCCATTATTCACAGCAATAGATCCGCTTATCATAACAACGTGCTGTCTTTGGAGTATTAAATAGCATCTCCAAGTTGTTGTTTGAGGAGGTTTCTTGTCTTTCTTTTTTTTTTAGAGATACCGAGCTGTAACAATCTGTTTCCGTACTGAATGAGTTGCCGCTCATAAGCGAACAATCAGCGTTATCGAAATAAATGAAATATTCTTTTGGGCTCAACAGAACGCGTGTTAGGTTGAGCCTAATCTGAAGGAGAATAAATGGTGTTTCGCAGCCTTTGAGGAGAGAGAAGAGAATCAGTTTGTGTTAGTCTTTCTGATAGTGTGAATGTAAATGTGCAAGCCTCCGAGTTAAAGAGCCTGTTATTGTTATCAGATGAGGGGTGGAAGGGAATGCTGCCTTGTGCAATAGAAAATTATTATTTAGCACAGACAGAAGCCACATTGCATGCCTGAGAAACCTAGCTATAATGTTCCCTGAATGCTTTTTGGTGGCAGAGGCAACACAAATATGCACAATGGGGCCAGATTTCCTAGAAGCACCCAAGCATTTCTGATGAAGGCGGGACCACCAGCCAGGGCTCAGCCCCAAGGCTGGGCGACGTTGTGGCAGTGGGGTTCACACGGTGTCTTTCTCGTTCTTGTTTTTGCAGTTGAGTGTCCTGCTGGTGCGAGATGCCTGCCTGCCCGTCAAGGAAAGGGAAATGCTCTGCTAGCAAAGCAGATGGGCACAGCTGGTGCAGCGAGGATGCTGTATTCCCTCCCGGGCAGCCCTTCATCAAGGCAAGCAGGATCCTGCCTCTGTGGCCCGCTCGTTACGGCACTCACCTGGGATCATCCTTACTGCCCCGGTTACTTTTTTAAGCACTGATGGTCTAGTGGAAGAGGTAGTCACGGTCCAGGCTGAGCAGGGGCATGTCGGGCTTCAGTAGATGCCTTCCCCTTAGGCCATCTGATGAAGGCGGTGGCTTGTTTGCAGCCCCAATCGATCCCCTATGAAGAGGAGAGGGCATTTCCCATAGCTCCCTGTTACCTGGCACCTAAGTCTCCCATTCACGAACAGGGATGTTAGGCCCTGTGGCAAAGGGCCTACAACTGTAGAGCTTTCAACACCGGAGTGGAGGCTTCTACGTGATTGGTTTGGATTGGGCCCCAAATATCCCATCTGTGTCAACCCATCTATAGCTCATCCCAACCCATCCCATCCCCTTTCTGTGCCACAAGACGGTATGGTGAGACACTAAGGCATGAGATATTATAGTAACAGGGGTTGTAGGACAAGGGAAGCAAGGTTATTGCCAACTAGGATGGTAGCTAAAGCAATGGTTTCTACAAACCTCTAAACAACCAGCAAATAGCGGGTGCTTCGAGTCATTAGTGACCCGGGCTGGACTTCTTCCATTGTCAGCTCCTTGGCGTCTGCAAGCTGCAAAGACCCGGCCTATATTTGACCGTCAACATTCAGGTGAACATCACCGTAACCTGGCAAGGAGAAGGGGACCTCTGGCACTTTAGAGGCGAGCATCAACTAAAATCTGATGAAAGGATTATGTGCATACAAGTGATGAAGAAGGAAGGAGATATTTCTGAGCGATGCATATGCGTAGCTCATGGCGAAATGATGGCTGAGAGGAACACAGACAGAAAAGCTTCACCCCTGTTTGGCCAGCCCAGGCTTTCGTGGTCATCTTTACATCTTTCATGGTCATCTTCATCTCTCATGGCTAACCTCTAAGTGTCTGAATGTGCTTTAGTGGCTCATGTTGGCTCTGCTTCTGAGCAATGGCATCGTTCTCAGTTGGCTTGCATATTTCTAGAAATCATATTCCCAGGGAAAAGACCTTGCAGCTCATCAGCTTTCTATCCTTTAACAATTTCCACCATCAGTGGGAATCACAACTGACACAGTTTTGCAGCTGAGAAGGGTATAATTGAGCACGTTTGTCCAGTCCAGCCACAGTTTTGCAACAAGCCTGTGCTGCAGTCTCAGCAAAGCGCTTCAGCATGTGCTTAAGGTCCCACCGATGCCCTTGCTAAACATGCATACAGGTAAGTGCTTTGTTCAGGATGCTTAATTAGGGTCTCCAGACTGGATCATCCCAGTTCAAGGCTGTTAGCGTGTTACCCAGATCAGGACGTTCGCTTTGGCCACGGCCAGACCAAAATGCACAACTGCCCTGAATGAGGATCATGCTGGAAAGCAAGCAAAAAACCCCAGTCTGGGGATGGTGGGGGGGAAGGCCACATTTTCAGGCACCAGAAGCAAGAGATAAAGCAGCCGTATGATTTTCAAACAGCAAATTCACACCGAGAACTTCCAACACGGTTTAGTTGTGTTTTGCCATATGCCAGTGACTGTCACATTTTGCAAGTTAAGAAACATGTTATCTCTTTGTTTATTTTGTCAGTCTTACATATTCTCTGGAGGGAAATTATATCAGTGTTTCAGTGGAATAGATTTAATTTGTTTGTGTCTTGTTGTCTATAGCATCCATCTAACTACTTATCTCTTAAGTTACCTCTCAGTCAAAGGTTTTCTGTTTTGTTAACAGTTTAACGGGGGAAATTCGCACTTGATTGCATCGAACGCTTCATAAGTTTGGCCAGGCAGCTCTCTGTTTTTGCTTTCCTGTTCTAGCAAGAGAAAATGGGGGGTTTAAAATTTATAGAGCCAGCAAAGGTTTAGCCCTGATTTGTCTCTAATGTAGAGGAAAATTGCCTGAGTAATTTTATCCCTTTCTCATGACTAATGCGGCTATGCGGCCCTGATGTGCTGAACGGTTAACACCACACGGTGTGACCTCCAGAACTGTGGCTTAGAAGATTTCTTTATTTTCCATCTCAAACTTCTGGCTTTTGCTGCAAAAATACCAGCCCCTGCTTGGACTCAGGTCCAAGAGATTTTTTCCCTGGATTTCAGTGGGTGCAGGATAAGTGCAAGATGTCTAAGATATTCTATTGTGGATGAGGTGCTTGGTACTTGCATGGGGAGAAGATTTCTTAAAGCAAAACTGATTGTTCTGGGGATCTTTAGTCCAATAGCTGATGCATAATGTGTTTGGCATTTGAAGCTAGAGCAGTTCAAAGTGGAATTAGACATTTTTAACATAGTGCAGGTTATTTCTGAGTGGAGCAATTTCTATAAGGCAATCTCTACCCTGCATTCAGCTTGCAAAGGGACACTGTGGATTTTGTACCATTATAAAGTCTTTAAATCAAGGACGGATGCCTTTCCACAAAGCACAGCTCTGCCGAACCTGAAATGATGGAGTGAATGCAGAAATGACCGGGTAAAAAGGAGGACTAGACACACATAATGGTCCCTTTTGGAGCTGGAGTCTGTCGCTCATCTAATCCAGACCATGGTATCAAGCCAGAAGATCCTTGTGCAAGAGGAAATCAAGACAAGCTGGAGCTCTAGGGCACTGAAATGCAGATACACACTGAAACCCTAGGATGAAGGTGGAAAAAAAGTGAAACCGTGGAGAAAAAGCCAGCATCACAGCGAACTGATGCACTCAAAACCACTTTAATCCTAAAGAAAAAAAATCCCTCCTATAATTACTAGTTCAATTTTTCTTCTTTGTGGATAAACATAATAGCCTGCATTCCCTCCTTTCATCTAAGTCCAGGAGACCTATTTATGCTGGACTTGAACTTGGCAATTGGTAGCATTTTAGCTACTTCTCTTGTCAGACATTGGATATAAGTGTTGTTCGGCCCAGGCTAAGCATGATGGAGCCAACGCATCGCAATATGGTAAATCACAGCTTTCTCTAGCAAGAGTTTCCGTGGTCGAGGGCTCTTACAAGGGCACGGCTCTTCATAGCACCCCGAAGTCAGACGCGGCGTGTTGACTCTGGTCATCCAGGTTTCTTTAGAGATGCCGCCCAGCTTCTTTCGATGTGGTGGGCCCTTCTTCCTAGTCCACATAAAATAGCACATTTTTCCTGCCGCGCTGACAAAATGCTCATTACCCGGGTCCAGTTCTTTCTGGACAGTCCATTTTCTCCCTTTGCATCTCTCCTCCCTTTCTCTGCAATTCCCACAGATCTGATGATCATTGAATTTATTCTCCTCCAAGCTGTTAATGAGTATATTGATCAATACCTGCTCCAGCATCAATTCCTGTGGGCGACCAATTGATACCTCCCTCTTTTCTGACATATAACCATTGATGATAACTCATTGGCTCCTATCTGTTAGATAGATTTCTATCTACCTCCCTGTATTATTATTCAGGCAATACAGCTCTAGTCTTTCTATTGAACTTCACGTGCAGCATTAAGCTCAAAATCCAAATATGTATTGTGTCTGCCTTAATGAATTAAATTCACCATATAATAGGGTCTGATGTTTGTTTCACAGATCCAGGCTACTGTAACCCTTCCACAAAAGTCTGAACAATTTGTATCCAGTTTCCATTTGGTTGAGAAATTTGTGAGTAAGTTTATTTCTCATGACAGCGAGAATAAATAGCCTCAGCCAGGCACAGTGGAAGCAAATCCCGCCTCGCTGAGATTGGCATGGGAATGCAAACTCAAGTCAGATCCCCGACCTCTCTTCTTATCTGCAAGGTGATCGGTGGTGTGGGGCAGTGGTCAGGCCCTCTGCTTCTCAAGCACAGCCGAGCTGGCTGCGGCAAAGGGAAAGCTCGCTCGGAGGAGACGGAGCTTCGTCTCCGGGCAGACAGATATGGTACAAGGTCCGGCAGGATTCAAGAATCGCCTCCAGCGTGCCCCATTTCCATCCCCAGGGCAACGTCCTTGACCTGCCTCCAAAACATGCATATGCATGTGTGCATGCTCACATCTGTGCACAGAACAGCACACGCACAATATTTTTGCTACAAAGAAAGGCTCGTAGAGTTTGGAAGCTGCGAGTTTACTTCTTATCTGGTTGGTTGGTTTGGTTGTCTTTCTACCCAGGTTGCAGGTTCGATCCCTGGTTGGACTAGACGACCTTGCGACGTCTCTTCCAGCCTTACTTCTGCATGATAATGAAACTATGATAACCTGTATCAAGAGTTCCTGCGATCGGTTCCTCTTTTCTGATTATTTATCACTATGCAAATGTGATGACTGCAGCCCTGATGCAGAAGGCATCCTCATTCATTTAAATGCCAATAAATTGATGGAGGTTTCATGGATGTTGGGGGCTGGAAGGGACCTCACAGATCATGGGGTCCAGTTTGCCGGTTGGTGCCAGCTGAGGACTTGATCCAATCCCTCCTCTTAATTACATGATGGCCTAGTCCTGCTTTAAGTCATGTGTGTCGTTGCTCTGTTGCTTTTGCATCCACGTAGTCGAAGCGACAGACGCACAGAGGGGGACGGCTGGTGGGAACGGCAGAGGGGTGGATCTGATTACTTATCAGGAAAAGTTCGGAGCCCCTGGCAAACGAAGTGAAACTTTTCTTTTCTATTTGAACCTGAGCGGAGACGACGGGCTCCGTTCCTCCTTCGACCAGCGAGCGTTTCGTTGGAAGTGTCGTGCTTCCACTCCTGATAAAAGCAAGTCATTTGCTTCTTTCATGGTGTCGCTACTAATTTCCAAACAGTCAAAGCTGCTGCTAATTTATTTACTGAACACTGAAGCCCTGTTAGCAGGGGCTGCTACTGAAACTGCTTTCTGGCCTTCGGCTTTTGTTTGTTGACAGCCTGATTTCCCAGTAGGCCGTTTCCACCTGTGTTTCTGTTGTTTTTAGTGCATGTCTTTCTTTCTTCTTCCCAGTGACTGTCTCCCAAATGCCTCCTGAAGGTTTTTCTCATCTTCACCGTCTCTCTCATCCCCTTCCTCCCTCCCAGCTGCAAGGACTCTGGGCTCTGCTTTCAGTCATTCTGCAGTTAGTGGTTGTCTACGCTGCCGAGTTCCCAAGGGGCACTAATTTTTGTTTCAAGGACACGATTCAAAAGAGTTTGCTACACACAGGTTGCAGGGTGCACCTTCAGATGTGCCTTCAAATAGGCTTGGGCGATTTGAATATATGAGCTCCTGAAAATCAGTTTTAAATTGCAAGGAAGGCCTATTAAGTGCTGTAAAAAATTTTTGCTCTTCTTTTTAAAAGATGCATAAAAAAAAAAACAGTTGAAAAAAAAATATTTTTTTTGCCTTCCTCTCTCCCTTGACATTGGGTGGAAATAGAAATTAGGAAGACAGCCATTTCTCTTTAACTTCATGCATATCAAAGGGAGTGAGCCGGCAGGATAAAATGATTCAGCGAGTGGTCAGAGCGCTCTGTTTCTGCAGGAGATGGGGAGGCGAGGCAGCGAGACGTTGCAACGGTGTCTTCGCAAAGCCTCCGGCTGCCTGGAGCTCTTAAGCTCCAAGAAAGGTGCTAGGACGGTGTCTATGTGCTGAGACAATACAGTGGTGACTGTAGGGTGATTAAGATGCTGTTTTAAATGAGCTACTTAAGCTTAACTAATTTCTTTCGTGTGCATATTGGAGTAGAGGCTGCCTCTTTTCCTCACGTCTTTTCTCAGTCCCACTGACCTGCCCCTAAAATCCACCTTGGATGGAGAGCTGAGGCTGGACCGCTCGTGTCTGGTTTGCTGGGCTTGACACAATCCTGTCACTTGGCGGTTTGCCATCACCTCTCACATTTTGCTCTGGGTTTGGGTGTCTAACAGACAAACTTGGTCCCAGGCGCCCACCTGGGTTTGCTGTGCTCAAGCTAGGGACCCAGCACGCGGACAGCCTAAAAAAGGGAACGTGTTAGGATTCATCATCTCTGAGCCTCAATTCCTCATCTGTAAAATGGGACTGATTGGGCTGCACTTTGGTGGAGGGTCATGAAAAAATAATTAATGAATGTTTGGGAAGGCTTTGGATACTAGGCTGAGCAACGCACCGGGACGGCTCGCTCAGTCACTAGGGCATCCGAACACGCGTGCAGCGAATAGAGGCCAGGGACGTATATTGAACGCGAGTGCGGTCCATACCGGATGAGTCCAGGGGAGGAAAAGGGGATGCGATCCACGTGATATGTCGTAACGTGTGCGCAGCAGGGAGCCAGGCTCAGGTGGTGGAGGGAACTCATTCATGCCCAGACGTTGCAGCGCCGGGCTTTTTCAGCCTCTGCGCCGCTCGTCAAATTTGCACGTGAAATTTTCTAGGGGTTTTGTTTTAAAAGAAAAAACTGCAATTGAAAGCAGGAAGTCTCTCACGTGGTGACATAGTGCGCTGCCAGGCCAGACGTCTGTCTCTTGGTCTGCTATCTGGTACCAGTAAACCAGGACAGCCTGTTCCATGGTCGGGTTGTCGGTGACTAAACCGGCATCCCCACCTGGACTAGCCTGGGTGAGGAGGGTGTGTGGGCACACAGCAGGACTAAAAGCAAGACCTGTCAAAGGGTGGATAAGCTCTCTACGAGCCAACAGCCATCCATACCTGGAGAGGAGATGGGTGCCGCCAGGTCACTCTGCCCGAAGAATCACCGATGATGCAAAGTTACAGCATCTAAAGTGCCCCGTGGTCGGAGTGGGACTGACCCGACCTGACCTGGTGGCACGGTGACATGCATGTAGTCTCAGCAGGAGGGGAACACCGGGTGCATGTCCCAGAAGCTGCTGACAGCAGAGGAAAAGTGGCTGATGATGGAGGAAGGTGCAATCCAGGGATCCTGAGCTCCATTTGAGGCATGGGAATGGGGGGATGCTTCACGGACAATGGGCAGACTTTGGCCTCTTGCCCCCAAGCTTGACCTCCTCCTGCTCCCTTTCCCACTTCCAGTCCCAGCCTGCCATTCCCAGGTGCTCTACCAAGCCCAGCTACAAACGTTTTACAACTTTATAGGAAGAAAATCAATCCTGAGAGGGAGCATGGCCTGGTGATTAGCATACAAGATGGGAAGCCAGGCATCCTTGCTCCAAAAATGGTTGATGGTGCAACCCTGGATACTTCCCTTAATGGCCCAGTGCTTCAGCCTCCCAATTGCATTGCAACTGGCTAATATTTATCCACCTCGGAGGCACGTGGGGTGAACAGTGCCCGTGCCATACTTCGAGGGCTATGGATGAATGGCCTCCCAGAAGCGCTAGACTGAGTCGTTCTGGTTGTTTTGCTGCAGATGAAAGCAGGTTGTTCTCACTTACATATACCTTGGTTCACATAAAGATGTGCAATGTCTCATGTCAGCGTGCAGACATTCGTACGCAGGGTAAGAACAAACCCAACAGCCTTTTACAATTCTTGTCATTTTTTTGCTTTTAAATTAGGATATTCTCTTTGAGAGCAACACTTATCATGTAATCTCCAACTAAAGTTGATATGTTCTGCCTCTTTCCAGTTGCCATGATGCAGACGTCTCTTCTTTTTTTTTATTAAAGTTAACTGTTATTTGAGAGATCAAAGTTAATTATCACTAAGGAGATCATTCTTACCTATCAACCCACTTCTGTAACCCCACTATCACAAGTAGAAGCTTTATGCTAATCAGTCTTCTAATTTGCATAAATTACTGATAGAACAATTTTTCTTTTCCTGCCTGGAAGCAGATCTGTTGGTGAAAGCTCTTGAGAGGTAAAGAGAGAGAACGAGAAAGAGTAGAAGGTGAATTTGTCAAGGGTTTGCCAACAGAACGTGGCACCGAGCAAATAAAAGCCCAAGTCTTTAAGTTCATCTGCTCTCAAAACTTGGAGGTGCGTCCGCTGAGCTGCACTGCCGAAGCCTGAGTCACGCGCCTTGGTTCAATGCAGCATGGCAATAGCAACGGGCTGGAGCTGAAGCTCACCATATGACCCTATTACCTTGCAAAGTGCATCTATTATGGCTTCGGGGGCATCGTGCTGGAGGCCCCGAAATGTGGTGGTAGAAACAAACAGGTGTCCCTTTTCAAAAGAGCAGCCAGCCCCTCTGCAGAGCTTAGCCAAGCACGTGCTCCTGTGCAGACCGGGAGAGGCGCGCTAAAGGGCAGATGGTATTTAGTGAGAGAGGGAGCCCTACTCCGTTGCCCACCACTTTCGGCAAGCTCATCCAATGGGAAGTGCGATGGGGACGGTATGATTGGCAGCTGCTGCAAAATGACCCCAATAATAGCCAGGCAGGACCCATAAGCAATGTGAATGAAACAGATATGGATGTTTTTGGGTACCCGGTTGCCTTGGGAGTGGAGTTAAATGATTGTGGAGTCACTAATGAGCGAGTTGCTCGGCTGAGCCAGATGCAGAGATGAGTGCTGATGATTCCAGAAATGATTTAAACTCTGCCAAGCCCCAAGGATGCTGCTGAAGTTGAGTCCAGTCTGTTGGCAGACTGTGGACATGGCTACACATGTGCTTGAATGTGCATTAGCCTATTTTAATGCACATTAAAGCATCACTAAAAACCACGGGCATCTATACACGTACCTTTTTGTCCTGCAACATGCCGGAGATCCGCCACTTGGGAGCAGACTCGACTGATCAGGTGGAAGCATCAATGAATCGAGCGTGCTCCGCACGCAAGCTGACATGCACTGCGCTGCATGCAGTTGTATACATGGCGAAATGCACGCCAGCGCACGGAAAATGGTGGTGAAGCACTTTTGAACTAAAGCAACTTCTATGTGATTTGTTCAAAAGTGCACCGCAGCCATTTTCTCAGCACTGACGCACATTTTGCTGCTTATACAACTGCACGAAACACAGCACCGGGTGCTTTTCAAAGCATCCAGCACTGCGGTACTTCCATATATAAAAATGATTTGGTTAATGTGCACTAAAATAGGCTAATACGCATTAAGTGTCACTTAAAAACTGTCCTTTTTAGTGAATGCACATTAAGACAGGCTACTGTGCATTTTCTTAGTACTTCACAATGGAGTTACTAGATTTAATGCACGTAGCCATGGTTTCACCTGTCATATTTGTGTGGGACTTTCAAAGGTGCCTAAGAGGAGCTCAGCCCAGACTCTTCAAAGTATTTAGATGCTTGGTCATGGAAACAAAGGACTGGAGGACCTGACCTACACCTAAGTCTATCAAAACCCATCACAGGCCTAAAAGGTGGTCCTGATTGATTGCCCTGAAGGCTTAGACGAAGGGTTTCTTTGGTCCCTCCATTTGTGTTAGACATGATTTTCCCAAAGAGGTGTCCCCTAAAACAAAACAGTCTATGCGCATAAGTTATCAGTAGCTTTTGTAGTCCTAATTTCCAGCCACCTAGTGTCCAGGCTTATATACAAGAGCATCTTTCTGCAGTGGATTCCCAGGAAGGTCTGTCTGTGTAAAGGTAGGGAAACCCATCACCATGCTTATCTTCAGGTAGATCATCTGCTTCATTAAAGGCACAGGGGTTTTCCTGCAGGCATGCATAGGTTTAGCTCTAAGTTAGCCTGTACAATATATCCCTTTTGAATTGGCCTCCCACAGCTACAATCAAGAGCAACTTTTGGACAGATGCGTACTAGCAAAAGCAGAGAGACTTGTTTACACGTGGCAAAGCAAATCTGAATAGTAAAGATAACCTTTATAGTGGTCTTCTTGTGGTCCAGGCTGTTTTGGTTTCAAACCCTCTTCCCCAGCCAACGGGGCTATTTCCTGCATGGCAACAGCCTTCCTCAGCTCCACTGAGCCTTCAGCAAAGCTTACATCTAAGCAGCAAGCGGCGTCTCAAACCCTTAGGTGAATGCCGTCCGGAGCGGTGCATTTGGGGTGGAAAGCAATTGTAACCCGTGATGTAAAACACTGACGCCTTGAGAAAGCCTAACCCTTGGAATTTATTATCGAGTTTGTTTGCTCTGCTGGGTACCTATAGGAGAGGATGATCAATGGTTTGGAGGCCTTTCCTATTTCCCCTGACAACAAATCAAACCATTAATAGGCCAATAAATTCTGGAGATTTGAAGGGGAGAACAAAGCCGTTGCATTGTTTGAGTGTTAACGAGACACATCTATCTAAAGCACCGGATTAAAGATGCTGGTTGAACAAGAACCTGGTGCAACTTGGCAGGTTATTAAGCTGCCAGGGTGCCCGCCGTCCTGGCAGGGGGAACGTGGGGACCCGCTCTCCTTCCAGGCACCTCTCCAGTCACGTGCTCCCAGCACAGCAGGTCAAGAGCATTTAGGAGTTCATGGAGCACATTGTATAGATGATAAATAAGATGCATGATTACATAATGATCGCCACATTCATTCGCCTGCCTATCAAACGAGTGGCGTTCGAGTTTGAGCTTCCTTCCCGTGGGTCTGTGCAGAGATGATGGAGCGTTAGCTTATAGTCTTTAACATTCCTCCCAACAGTGGGCTAAGTGCACGGGGGTTAAACAGAGTCCCTTTTGCTTAGCAAGCCATTAGGTAACGGGTGCGTAAGCCCGTCAGTTTGCTGTTGATGCCTTAACCCCGGTGGGGTGCACCTGCTGTGCATAAAAATACACCTGACAAACAAGAGTGATAGTTGAAATAAAATAGATATCAAGTGTTGTTAGCGCTGAGCTGTGTTGTATAAAATGGAAAGGGCACGCCAGAGAGGAACAGAAGGCTACACAGCCATACACGGCAGCCTGAGCACGTCGATGGGGATATTGCTGCAATGTGGCCATGGTGCCCGTGCACCCCAGCCGCCAGCCAGAGGGGCTGGTTCCCACGTGGCCTCCACTGACCCTGCATCCAGGAGCAAACGGAGGCTCAGCGTTGTTGCCCGACACCCACATCATCTCCCAATGATAAATTCATTATTCCGAGGCCAAGCAGGGGCAGGACAGGGAGAGCTCCCCGCACCGTGGAAGTGGCCAGACCCTTCAGATATCATTATTCAAATGCTTTGCCTGTTTTTCCACTTGTCTCAGTATCTGCTGTCTAACCCCATTGGAAATGACCATGTGGGGGGGGCAGAAGAGCGAATTAAGCAGCGTTTGCCTAATGATAAGCAACCGAGGCAGCTGCTGAGAGGTTGCTATCACCAGAGAAGCCACCAGTGAAAGGAGAGGATAACTAGCAGCCTTTGGCTATAGGAGCCGTGGTTAGCAGCCAGGGCAGGATGCAGGTGGCAGACAAAGCCTGTTGCTCCCCTGCTTCTCATGGTGAAGCCCAGCTCTCTTTCTTTCCCCAAATCCGGCTTTTGTCCTGGGCGACACAGCATCAGGCGGCTTCCTAGACCTCATCCAGCGCTAGCCGGAGCAGGCGAGGGGTTGCTGTGGATGGCATAGGGAGGTGCAGGAGTTCCTGCCCGGGTCCCTCCTCTCACGTCCCATCCGTGTGCCCAACAGGTGCCGTCAAGCAGCAAGGACGTAATGCATGAGCTGGCTCTAACCCAGGCCCCTTTATTTTGGCACGTTAGGCTCACCTGCAACCATTGCTCCAGCACACTGCTCCCGGCGCTCCATCGAGCCTGTTGAAGAGCAGCGCATTCATAACCTACCCATCACACACACACACACACACAAAAAAAAGCTTCCTTTTAAATGCTGAGGGAGAAGGAGGGCTACAAACCCTGGGAAATCAGCTCTGCCTAATATATTATGTAGAAGTTCTGTAATCATTATTGAACTAAAGTGCAATGAATAAGTGGATAAAAATCAGTCCCACTGTAGCAAAAGCCTCCAGAGAGCACCGATAAAAATGCCTCGTACTTAAGTTAAAAAAAAAAAAAAAAGTAACAAAATATTTCCAGTCCCGGCAACTGCATTTCTCCCCCGGTATAAATAGGGAAGCCTCAGGAGGAGACGCTGCTGCAACGGCAGCTGGAGGGAAGGAAGGGGAGGGCTGACACGGGGAGCGAGGCAGCGGGATGCATCGTGGGGTTTCCTAGGCCAGGGCTGCCGACGGCCATCCAGCCAGACTTCAGGGCATCCCCTTGCTGACGCCCGTGTGCCCAGCGGGTCCCATCAGCTCCCTGCAGTGAGGATGGGTGCAGAGACCTGAGTGTCTTGTTGATCCCGTGGGTACCCTGCTTGGCCCTGTGTCTGCACAACCAGGCTGCTGGGTTGGGGGGGGGGGGGGCGAAGTGACTGGGGCAGCATTGCCTCTTCTGCCCCATGGGGCAGTCTGCTGCCTCTCAGTATTGCGCTCGCTAAGCAATCCAGTGAGAGGTGACAATAAATGGCAGGGGGTTTTTGGACTATGCCTTGCATCCCTGAATTTCCTGCGTAGCTCATGCTGGGGCAGACACCTAGTTTCATCCTCCAGTAGCCCTCAAGCCAGCCACCCCACCCCAGGGAGGCTGTCCACGTCTCTTGTGCAGCCACCGTGTTCACCTGTACTTGCAGTGGGTGCTTGTATGCAGTGCCTACCCCCCAATAGAGGTATATTCTCCTCCTTGGCCCTGCAGCGGGCATGCAGCTCCTCCATGGAGTCCAATGAAGAGTTCCTATGCATGGCTGGAGACAGAGGTCACCCCCCCCACAAGCCTCAAGCCAGCCCCCTAGGAGATGCATAGCTCTCCACATGCCCCATTAGGGACTTTGAATTCAGGCTACAGCTTCTGTCTGCTCAGACTCCAATTGCTTGATGATTTTGGCCTCTTTGCAGGACTTCCAAGCTGGCTGGCATAAGCCTAATCTATCAGCAGCAGCCTAATGGTCATAGCAGATGCTTGAGAACCTGGGTTCAAAGGCAACCATAGCTTCTGGAAGCTGTACCATCCCCCAGCACCATTGTGGAGGGCTCTGTTTAAGGTGTGTATGCATTTGACCCAAAGACCATTTAATACTGCGTGGATGACCGACCCTTGCAAGCCACGGCACCATCTTCCCCCCGCACTGTGGGCTTTTGCCCAGTGACGCTGCATCAGGGCACGCTTGAGGGTGTCACTGGCTTGTTGTGCACGCCGTGACCTGCAAACACATGGGTCACTGTGTCTTAGTGTGCCCACCCTGGCTAAGCTGGGGTGTGAGCAGTGACACGGGGGCTGTGATTTCCAGGGGTGGCAGATTTGCCAGCACTAGTTAGTGGGGCAGGGTGGGATAGTGACGGAGGGCTGCAGAGGGCTGAGCACTATAGACGAGGGATTTGGTTTTCTGAAAGCATCATCGGGGACCTTGAGGTTTGCTGCAATCACCTCCCTCTGGCTTCCTTTCCCTTGCTCCTAGCAGAGGCACAACCCTTCCTCTTAGGGACCCAGGGCTGTCTTCTCAGAGTCTGCTTCTGCCTGAAGACCTGTCATTTGTAGGTTTTTCAACCATTGCTCTCTGGCCATCTCTTCCAGCCCCTGCCAGGAGCATGTTTCAAGTAGATCGAGGCATCTGTGCTCTTCTCCTGGGGCTGCTTGTGCAGTTTTTCCCCAAAGTTTCTTCAACAGAAAACACACAGTGGCACCAAGGCCTCACTATTGCCCCTGGCTGAGGCAGTATCCACCTCCGAGAGCTACAGCAAGGGTCTGCCACTGCCCTGGTCTCCTACCTCCAAGATTTTTTCCTCTCCTGGCTGCTCAGTAGCTTAGCTTCCACCAGAAGTTGCTCTTAGCCTGACTTTGTCTGTGGCCTGGTAATTAAGTTGTTGCCCTGTGATCAAAAAGGTTCAAATCCCTACTTCTCCTTCCAAAGGGAAATCTAGTTGAGGATGATGTAGTTGGGGCTGGTCCTGCTTGGAGCAGGGGGCTGGACTAGATGTGACCTCCTGAGCTCTCTTCCACCCTCCTTTTCTATGGGTGCGTCTACGTGTGACACTTTAATGCATGTTAGCCTAAGTTAATGTGCATTAAGGGTATGTGTCTACATGTGCATGCCCTTAATGTGCATTAAAAATGGCAAATTTAGGTGTGAATAGTTAAAGTGCATTAACACTGTGTTGCAGGGGTGTAGGTTGTGTATGTGGGCTGACTTGGGACTAAAGTTAGTCCCAAGTCAGTCCACACACATCATTAATACGCTTTAACACCTGCACATGTAGATGCCTGCTATAACTCTAAACGATCCTCATGTCTCTCCTAACCTGAGTAGGTGCTTTAGCAACTTGGCCGGCAAGCAGTAGAGAGCTGCTAGTCATGGGGTTTGGTTGCCAGTAACTTTGGGGGTTTATATCTGTGCAGCCCGCCGCCCCAGGTCTGACTGATAGCAGAGCAAAACTGGACTTGAGGCCTCTAGCGCAGCACTGCTGAGCACGTGCACTAGGAACAAATTCCTCTCCATAGAGCAGAACTGCAGCTACGCAAGGCATTTAGCTGTGTCTGTGCCCTTCAGGCCATTACATGGGGTCAAATAGGGTGCCATTGGGTGATGGAGATGCCTAACAAGAGCACAAGTCTTAGCAGGGAAAGGGACATTGGCCTCCAGGCTACAGGGGCTGAGAAAAATGGCCAGAAATGGGAGGTTTTGCAAAGCTCGGTAGGCATGTGCTGTGCGGTATGGGGAGATAACTCCTTGCACTGATTTTTAAATAAAACAGGGAAAGTTTCAGGCAAAAAAAAAGCTCCCTTTATTCACTTAGAAGCACTTGATACCATTGCTGGCGATGAAGGATGTCACTCATACGGGTGACAAGAGCCAGCCCCGTCCTCACCTTGCAGACCCTGTTGTGAGATGTAAGCTGGCACGGGGAGCATCCCTAGCCCCCACAGCCATCCCCACCGGCCCAGCCTGGCCTCAGAGCTCATGCTTTTTTTCAGGCAATGCAAGTAACCCATTTTAAAGCTTGCTGATGGATCTTCTCCTAGCAGGGGGGCATCGTGCAGGGATGTGCCTATGGGGTCAATAGAGGGCTCACTGGAGTCCCTGTCGTGCCTGTGAACTCATCCCACCCAGCTTCCTGAGACCTGGCCAGAAGTAACAGTTTGATGAAGATATTTGCACTGGATCCAAGGGTAAGGAAGGGTCCCAGCTGTGTGGTTTTGGGGAAGGCTGTGCACCATGACGGCTGGCTTAAAAACCCAGCAGACCAGATACACACGTGGCCTGCGTTTTCTGAGAGGCCGAGCACTGCTACATCTCACCGGTTGCAATGAGAGCTGCCAGGGCTCAGCACCGTGGAGAAACAAGCCATCCGAGCCAGCTTAGCCAGCAAAAAACCACCCCTCATCCATCTGGGGTCGTGCTTTCCAAACATACAGACATCTATCTACATGTTGTAGATGCAACCAGTTGCAACTTCAGTGTTCTTTTAACCAAGATTTATTATCATTATCATTATTATTACTCTTCCTTTTCTTATCAGTAAAGGTTTGATCTGCTGTTGCATGCAGATCCTTGGGCAAACTTGACCCCACTCAGAGGCGGGCAGTAGGGCATACCCGTTGCACACAGGTAACACTTGTCTGGTTGGTGACAGAGGTTTAATGTGAAGAAAACCTGGCAGAATGGAAACTCCTTATGCAAGCCTGTATCTTCCTCATGGGGAAGACGGTTGGGCTTGTGGTTTTACCAGCGGGCTGCGACTCGGGACAGCGAGATTCACTTCTTGACTCTGTCAGTCTCCCTCTGTGATGGCAGACAAGTTACTTAAGGACTGGCCTCGCTCTGAAACCAGTGGCAAAGACCCCATTCACTTCTCCATGTTGGCCCTGCTGTCATTGTTGGTCCCCTTGTACTTCAGCTAGAAGGGAGGCTAAACTTTTATTTTTAATCCCACACTTTGCCAGTATTGCCTGTTTAGACTGCCAGCGCTTTGGAGTTGAGATAGCTCCTGGCTCTGTTGCTGTTGTACGGTAACGACAGCAATCTCGTTCTGGACGTCTCGGCATTATCGTGATACCGCGATGGATACAAAACCACGATACGTGGGGGCAGATAAATAAATACACGACTAGGAGCTGTATTCACAGACAGGAAGTAACTTTAATTAAATATTGTGAAAGTTGAAAAGTTTTTACAGCTTGAATTTCTGCAAAAAAATTATAACAATCTCTACAGTAGTTAGTTTCTCTAACAATAGAACTGTACAGTGTGTGTGTCTATTCAAAAAGATTTAGATAAGAAGGTGAAAGGTTAGCAGTTTCAGAGATGACTTCATTTTAGCTGCATCCTAGTACAACTGTGAGGAAATAGGTCTAGTTTATGCACTCCAGTCATTGCGAAGCTTCACCTTTTAAAACTGAAATCTTGAACGTTTCCACTTAAAGCCATATTCTGTAAAGAGCGGCATCTTTTACTTTGTAAAAGATCGAGGGCCTTTTGCAGGGGGATTTTTGTTTTTTTATAAATTCCCTTTTATCAGATCACTATAAATAGCTGCGACAAAACAAATTATACACATTGTCAAAGGATCTTTGGACTTTGAAGTAAAGGGCTACGAATGTGGATGGCTAACATGGGTGTCTAAACAGCTACAACTCAGAATGGATCCTACCAGAGCAATCAAGGGCGTCACTGGACAAAATATGGCTTTAAATTTGATTACATTGCCGTGCGGTTGCTTACTATGTGAATTAGGATAACTGTTTGGAATACAGAGAAGCAATACACTGATGTCTCTCACATTTTTCCAGTTTTGTTTTGTTTTTCCCCTTTAATTTTCTCGCCACGAAAAAAAAAAAGTTGTTTTCTTCCCTTCCCCGAAAAAAGATCACACTGTGACATTCTAGTGAAAACCATTGCAAAATTCATACAGGAAGCATGCACAGTTGCAGCATCGTTGTCAATGATTTCTTGCTCGACTAGAAAAAAGTTATATTGTCTTAAGGTAACAAAACAGTTCTTTTGTGCTTTTCAAATCCTTTTTTTCTTAGAATGTTAGTGATGGCTGACAGTTCTGGTGCACAGTACAATGTACAAGTGAAATGAATATGATTTGCATTGTTAAGGCATCCAATCTGCTGGTTTATATTTATGTGAAAGACAGAGAAATATACAAGCAGACTTAAGAAAGAAAGTATTTTCATTGAGTTTTATGAAGTTTCTCCCCATATTTAATGCACAAAAATGCGTCACTCCAAAGAGGAGAGATCCCATGCATATTAAGAGTAAAACAGCATTAGTTTTTGTTAAGCCTCAAAAGCAAAGGATACATTTTTAAAATCTACATAACTAAATGCTACAAGAATAATATGCTACTTTTTGCCGTATATTGGAAAAAACTTCTTAACTTACAAATAATACAAAAATAGACAATGGCTTTTGGGTGGAAATAAAAAAAATGGAAGCATGGTTTTAAAACAATACTAAAAAAAAACCCCAAAAAAACCTAGAAATGAAATGTTTTAAAATCACATTTAAACAGCTAATACAACGGTGAGCGACCAAACAAATCAGCACTTTTCACATAGCAAACATACACAATAAAATAAACTGGGGATGGGAAAAAAAGCAATGTACAAATTCCAAAGATAAATACATTATTTATATGGATATTTTACAAAATCCCCTTTAAAACAAAAAAACAAAACAAAACAAAAAAAGCTTTTTTTTTCTTTAATTAATTTTGCAAGTATGTGCAAGCTAAAGGTAGTGAGCTCTTTTTGCAAAATATGCAGTAAAATTCTTTTTTTTTTTGTGATATTGAAAAACTGTCTTAAGACATTAAAATGTATAAATAGAACAACAACTTTGGCAAAAAATCACAAAAAATCTACATTATTTATAACTACATACAAAACACAACAGCAAAGAAAAAAATATCAGGTAATGCATCTTCAGAGCTTTGCTGCCTCGTTGACTAATATTTTTTAAGAACACTTCCCAGATAATGATAGCAAAATTCCTGTATTTATGGTTTGGACTTGAGACCTTCCTAAGAGCCCCCTCTGCCCCCCAAATTCATGTTCAATTCACTGACTGTTCAAAAGCAGTTACCTGTTGCTTAATAGATTATGTTACAAACTGAGCGGGTCGACCAATACGGCAAGGATCCTAGCGGGAGGCCGTCGAGGAGGCGCGTGCTTCTGGAGCCTTTATGGGACCGCGGGATCGCAGGCGAGCTGAGCCGCGTTTTGCCCCAGACAAACCACCGGGCTACAGTGAAAGGAAAACGAGTCCGAAAACGCCCAAATGCAAGGATGGCCCGAGTCCGTGTCTTCAGCTTGCTACGCAAAGATGAGGCGGGATCGGGATGCGCAGTTCAGGTTACGCTAAACTCAAAGGAGGCCGCTCATTTGGACAGATCCTGATATAAGCTAAATGGAGAGCATGCGTGTTTAATTCTGCAGCTTTAGCATTATATCCAGAGGCACTGGGTTTCAGGGTCTGAAGGGGATTGCTTTTGCTATTCGCGTCCTTGGCTAGGCTTTCCCCAACGTTGCTTGTCACATTATTTACAATATGAAAGACAGAGATTACAATTTTTCCCCCTTGCCCCACCTGACCGGATACCTGGCGAACGGTATCTCAGAGTGAAAAATGTATCCCGTTAGCAAGCCGCCCCTGGATGAGCCACCGGTACGAGCCGACCCCTCGTTAAATAGCCATTACTCCTCTAAGAAAACTAACTGGCACTTCTATGCTGTCCCATACAGAGTTGTTGTAAATGTTACCACTTCGTTTCCCCTTTCCACAGCTTGAAAACAAAAAAAGTCATAAATTAAAAACCTGGAGTTTCATCTCTAGTGGCCCTTTGTAATGGTGTGATTTATAAAAGACAAATGGCTGTTGACTTAAATCAAGCTTGAAAAACAAAAAACAAAACCAAAAAGTGGATTTTTGTTTCCATCAACACAGAATAAATAGCTCTCCCAAGGACTTGGGATGGACAACTGGAATCAACACCTTGCAATTGCAGATTCTTTACTAATTTCAGGGTTTGCAAGGATGGTGATTTTTGTTTTGTTTTGTTTAAAAATCTGCAGTTATTGTAAGATTCCTCTTTCTTTTCTTTTTTTTTTTTTAAAAAGGCCTGAGTAAAAAGTTCCACTCGGGGACTTGTATCAGATTTCTCTCTGAAGCAGAATCCAACCTCTTCATTAATAAAATTCTTCAAGGCAATTCTTTCACATGGGAGGAACAATCATGCCAGATATAGCTGTGGTGAGGAAGGGAGAGGAAGAAAAAAAAACACAAAGGAAAAAAGTGACTTTTGTGCATCACGACACCAGTTCACCAAATAAACCCGCCCTTTTTACACATTTACGAGCCACCTTCTCATCTGAACGGTGAGCTGAACTCACGCACAAGTATCATTCTGTACATGCAACAACACACACATTAAACACACGAGCCCTGATCCTGCTCTCACTTACACCGGTGGAAATCAGGATTAAATGCCAGATTTTCCAGTGTAAGCAACCCAGGAAAAGAGTGGGGCCCTTCCTTCCTTCTCAGCTCTTAGATGCAGAGTCTGAGTGCTGATGGCAAAGCTCAGGAAGCCGAAACTTGGGAAAATACCGGGAGATTTTGTATAAATTCTGCTTGGGTTTTTTGCTTTAGGAACAGATATTTGTTGTGTGGGCGGACGTCTGGCATCCCATAAACCAAGAGCGTTTATAAAAGCCGTTATCGTGCATTTATTACATTTTGGACACTGATGCGCTATATCCTCCTCTTAACCCAGCTTTCTCCCGCTGTATCAGCTGTGTGTTCGAGCCTGGGAGTCGCGCACGCGTTTCCTTGGGGCCTGGGAGCAACGTCAGCCCGCAGACCCAAGGAAGCCGCTCGTTCAATCTGCAATCCACCCTCCACCTCCGCGTGGGTTTGCGCTGTGCATGGCTTCAGCCTGTGGTCTCCCCGTGTCTTCGGAGGCAAACGAAGAGCCGAGTGTTAGCCTCAACTTCGAATTTCCTCTTGCTTGTGGCTTGAAGTTGAATCAATAATGTTACTTTAAAATTCTTTCTAGTCTAATTTCCAAAGTGTTTACAGGCCTTCTTAAAAGGGAAGGTGTTTTGAGAAGAGCTATAGCTACAGATACAGAATACCGACTCCTACACAGCTTCACTTCCAGCTTTGTCTGCTGTCGTTAACCAGAACCCACGCCTCGCCTGGCCGGCCGGACCGGGCACAGATGTGCCCAGCGGCTGAACGATACAGCGCCACGATGCCTGGCATGGCAGGAGGTAGCCACTTAGCTGCGTGGCGGAAGTTATAACAAGCCTGAATCTTTAAAATGTCAGTGGCATGGGTTATTTGCAACAGGATATAAAAGGCACACTAGACTTCAGGGTGGCTGCACTTCATGGGCACATGATTTAAACACCGGAGCTGCCTGCCATCTCCTACATCTGGGCAAGTGATTTCTTAAGGAAGAACTCAGCCCTGGGACTGCTTCTAATTCATTGTGCTTTAATTACAGCTGCAATCATTTGATAAGAACTGAGCCAAAGTGAAAGACTCACAGATTTGGGGTTGGGGGGGAGAGGAGGGAAATGTTTTCTCCACAAACACCACCATATGTGCAAGAATTACAAGTCTAATCAGCAAGGGGAAAGCAGCTCGGGTAAACTGCATTGATTAAATGAAATAAAATGAGAGGAGAAGGCAAGAATGCAAAACGCATCCATGTGTTTGCAGGAGAGGGGACAACCCTACAGTAACACTCGATCGCTGCAATGGGCATCTTGGAGGTTATATTTGGGACCATTTTGAATGATGGGGTTTCCAAACATAAAACTGCAGACAGACCACGGTGTTGTCTCATTTATGTTTTTTTGCACGTTGGGTGGCATGACAATAGCTTATTAGAGAAATGGGGACGGTGGGGAAGCTAGGCAAATGCTATGGCTCAGGTTGTTTCCTTGCTACGTGGAAGGGGAGGAGGCAGACATCTCAAATGAGAAAGTGCCACGGGAATAATGGCGGGCATTTATACCTGGGCCTGTCCAAGAGCCCCAGTGGTAGAGCTTTGCTTTGCTTTTCTAGTGTTTTTTATACCACGTTCATCATCATATCTGAGCATTTTCCAACCATGTATTAAGGAACGTGACTGCCAGCTATCGCCCCCCAGCCTTACCCCACCTCCCCAGAGAAGTCCCTTCAATGAAGGTGAAGACATGCTCAGGAAGGGGTGAAGCAAGGCCCTGTCAGCTACAGGGGCAACCAGATTATTGTTAAAATTGACGGGGATAATATATGACATCTAAGTGGATCTGGGGGAGGCTGGACCACTCAAGGCTGCTCCTGGTCTACTGGAGAGGAAAAGCTGACTATCCTCCCTTCCAAAGGCATCCCATTTGCAGGGACAATTTGGGCCTGAAGTCACACGTATTGGAAGATGCTAGGAAGTATTCTTAGCTTTCACCGGACAGGGCTACAAGGCAGGGGTGAGAGCAGCCGTGGGGTAGACTGGTACTCCTCTGCCTCTACAAGGGGCAAGATATGGAGGGGAAGGGAAGGGCAACTAGTGGAGTGGGGTTTTGCCCCCATCCTGCAGCAGAGCAAGCGCAGCCGAGCTGGCACAAGGGGGGCAGATGGTGTCAGGCTCGGGCCCGCTGCACGGCGTCTCTTCCCCGGAGCAAACAAGGAGCCCAGGGGCAAACCCGCGACACCCCCGTGGGGCCGGGCGGGAAGCAGCTCTCCAGCCCCAAGAACAAGTTCTGGATTTTCCCATCCCAAATTGAGCTAAAAATTCAAAATTTAAGGAAAAAAAAAATCACAAAACCAAAATCCCACCCCAAACCTCACCACTGGGTGTAATCAAAATGCTTCATTTGGATCCTGCCAAAATATTGCAGCTGGATTTTAATCTTCCTCTTTTTTATTTTTTAAAACTTTTTAAACTAAAGGTATCGACATTTTAAAACTTCAGACCCAGAAAAGAAAGCTAATTTGTTTTTCAATTTAGAAGGTACATAACCTCCTCTCACAAGCTAGCAGAGAGCAGATTTAGACTGGACATTAGGAGGAACTGCTTCCCAGTTCGAGTGGCCAAGGTCTGGAACGGGCTCCCAAGGGAGGTGGTGCTCTCCCCTACCCTGGGGGTCTTCAAGAGGAGGTTAGATGAGTATCTAGCTGGGGTCATCTAGACCCAGCACTCTTTCCTGCCGATGCAGGGGGTCGGACTCGATGATCTACTGAGGCCCCTTCCGACCCTAACATCTATGAATCTCCCTCCTTCCCCTCCAGTCATTCCTCAAGTCTGGAGACGTGCCTGAACCGAGTGCGAATGCCCGAGGTCAGCCTTCTCCTGGGGCAGCGGGACAGGGTTTGGGCACATCTGCTTGCAAAGGACTGCGGTGGCTCTTTCTTTTTACTCTTCTTCATGGTAAGGATGACCACAGTCTGCAAGAGACTGCCCACGGAGGTGCGGTCCCCAGCCCTGGAAGTCTTCAAGAGGAGACTGGACGGGCGCCTTGCTGGGATCGTTTGATCTCCGTGGTATCCTGCCCAGAGCAGGGGGTTGGACTCGAGGATCCCTCAAGGTCCCTTCCAGCCTATGATTCCTCCGAGTCCAGACTGAACCCTCCCGTCACCGAGGACCCCACCCCGCTTCCTGATGTTTTAACATTGCCTCTTGGATAAATGACAGAGAGGCACCCGGCGCCACTGGAAGCAAAATGGCGCGGAGGTACATCACGAGTAGGTTTTCAAGGAGCTGCTATTATTATTACCGTCGAACTCTGCTATTCTGAATTAAATTACAAGTCAAATGGCAAAATGACATCTCTTCTGCCTAAAAGCCTTGGTATTTCCATTCTGCCAAGTCCTCACTTAGATCCTGCTACTTTTGTTCCCTAAGTGCTCCGTCTATAGGGTCACGCAGTCTCTGCGCCGCTGCGGCGTGCTATTGATTCTGAAAAGGGAGATATCAGAGGGAAATATTGTAGGCATGAGATCACAGCTCCTCCGAAAAGGGAAGCGCGGGGGGAGAGAGCAAGGAAAACCTTCCATCAGCGGGTATTATTTCTCTCATCACATGCTAATTTGTATTTGCTGCCAGCAAATTACACAAATAATGTATTTCAAGTTTTACAAAACTGCATGGCAAAGAGAACAACAGATAAGCATGGCTGTTCTTCTAGCGAGTTCTGCTGATATCTGAGCTACATAAGCAAAGCTTGATTGCTTTCTGATGTAACCAGAAGCCCAAGAGAGATAAGACAGCCTCCTTACACAGGATTGTTTATTTAAGCACTAAGACACAACAGGCAGCGCGTTTCGCAGCACTTATTGCATGCCTCGGGTAGTGTCAGAAGGTACGGGGCTAAAGGCTGCGTGTCGAACTCACCATGAAGTTCAGCGGTGCCCTACGAATGAACCGTCTCTTGGCGTCTCGCTCCCTATTATGAAACCGAATTGCTCAATAGAAATGAGGGGGAACGCTTAGATGGTGCATTTTCTGGGCATTACAAATCAGGGTGCGACATAACGAGCGGCCAGCGCTCTAACGTCGCTCCGTAATTGCTTTCCACCGTACGGCGTACGAACGCTGGAAGGCCACGGCTGGCGAAATGAAAAGCCTTCTCCCATCGCTGCCTCTCTTCCCCCGCCCCGCTCCAGAGAGTGGCAAGGGGAGGGGAGGAGATGGAAGAGACACGAATAAGCTGAAAAGCTCAAAGTAGGCAACTCTTAGTTCTCGGTATTATTCAGGAGACTAAATCATTCGAGCTGCACAGAAACGCGGTTTAAAGCTGCCAACTATGGCAAGGTTGGATATTTTAAAACGTACCGCACATCCTGCACATCTAGGTCCAGCTGTTGTAAAAACCTCACCGTGGGTTGTGTCTGGCACCCGACCTGCATTTGAGGAGGCTTTTCAGGGACATCTAGTCTTGAATTCCAGCCGGATTACAATTTATTGTAGTGGAAATCTTCATACCTCTCCTTTACTAGCCTGAAGTGCACTGAGCACAATCTGTAGTGGTAACACATTCCCGTTTTTATGAATGAACCTTTTCCACTCCACACGCGCAGGGAGCTCATTGAACGACTCGACCTCGGCTACGGCTGGGAGTCTGCCTTCCTTCTCCGGTGGACAATGGACCACGCAGATTTTTTGGAGCGTTACATGCACGTTTGGAAGAGCAACTTCCTACCAATGGAAGGGCCCGGAGCTCCTTATACAACTTGCATAGGCACGTGGGAAGGAAAGCAGACCTCAAACACAACGCGCATCACAAAACCTTTCCACCTCCAGCACAATTCGAGGCAGCTGGCTGCATCTGCTCCTGGAAATCCCCCAAATTAAGTGAGCCTGAAACTGTATGTCTCTCTCAGGGCACGACAGTGCGGGAATGATAAAGGAGGGTTTTTAGGGTGCAAAACAGGCTGAACCGAACAACGAAGCAGACACTTGTGTTCTTTGCAGAGTCCCAGCTCTGACTGGCTTAATCTCTTGTTCACCAGCTTGCATTAGCTCTCCAAGACGTACTTCAGTAAAACAACGGGAATATTTTTGAACCAGAGGGGAAGGGACACTGGAAAGAAGCAGCTCCCTTATTAAGAACAGCTGAAGAGGCTTTCAGAGGGACACTCCACCACTTTGGAAATTAATTGGCTTATGGACAGTACATTAATCACGCCTAGCTAATGTCTGCCCCAGTACAAACGAAGTTGGGAAATGCTCTTATTAGTTTGGAGTATGCCTGATGTATTTACTCGAGGCAAAAGGCTCGAGCCAAGCTTTGCAACTGTCTCTTTGCCATGACGCACTAGAGCTCTTGGTCGGTTTTCTGCACAACTGTACTATGACAAAGGAAAAACAAAACCAAAAAAAAGAAAGAAAAGGAAGGGAAGATTGAGTGACGTACTTCAGGAGAAGGCCAGCCCCTGGAGAGACCCTGCATTGGAGTACTTGCTAGAGTCCACAAAAGACTGGTCTGATAATGGACGACCACAGGGAATAAGAGAGGAAAGAAAGAAAAAGGATGGTATTAGTAAGCTGAAATATTACTTTGTTTTTTGTTTTTTTTTTTAAATCAAAACACTACATCTGCGGTCTAAGAGCCACAGCATCTCAATGCAGCAGTATTAGTATTGTTAGAAAGAGAGAGAGAGTGTGTGTGTGGGGCCGGACATCTGCAAGGCATGGAGGGAATGGGCCGAATCCAGGCACTTTACAGGAGGGAAGGAGAGGACAGAGACGGCCGGCCAGCCCCATCCCCCTGGACAACAGCTCACGGCACCAAGACCAGCCATCTGCATGGCCATGGAGGTTTGGACCTACCTTGCAGGCTATTCCCATTGGTGCTGGTGCAGGTGGGAGGAGGGGAAGTTTGTGGTCTCACGACAGGGGCGAAAGCGCTCTTCTGTTTCACCGCTGAGACCATGTTGGCTGGTGAGAAGGAGAAGATCCCAGAGGAACTGCTACAGTTGGAGGGGAGGCTAGTGGAGGAAGCCATGGTTGGACTGGACGGCACAACTAGAGGTGGAAAGACCAAGAGCAGACAGTTCTTACTACGAGGTTGCAAGCAGGCACTAGAAATACAACACTCCTGGGTCTGGGGTGAATCAGGCCTGCGTTCAAAAGGCTGCCGAACGGGAACATCTCCCCTTGATTTCAAAGAGTCAGGAGAAATCAGGTCCACGGTGTGCAGCCATCACCAGTGGGAAACTCCTTCACCCGTCTGACGTGTAATTGCTCACGACTCACGGTTCTTGGTGCTGTTATAGACTCCCCCCCCCCCCCCTTTTTTTTTTTTTGCCAGCACCTTCTTGCACTTTAAAATACTCGTTTAAATGACCTTAATGATTGGCACCAGCGGCTGCTCATGTTGGCACCTGGAAAATCTCAGCTGAGGTTGGGAAGGGGGAGAGCAAAGGCATCGGCGCAGGATCGGTTGCAGGTCACCGCACCGAAGGGTGGGTGCAGTGTTTAAAGAGCAAACCTGGCTCTGGAGCACGATTTGGAAGAGCCTGGGCAGCGGTGCCAGCCCTCCTGGCAACGCTTGTGCGCGGGGAACGGGCCTGCACTATTTTGCACAAACATGCAGAAGGTCAAGGCTCGCGACTCTGCACCCAGACGACTTATTAGTCCGGATCCAGCTGCACGGCACAAGCGAGCGGGGTTTTTCTTTTCTTAACCTTTCGCTCCCCTTGCGGAGGTTGGGGCTGAACGAGAGCTAGCACGAGAGAGGAGAGGAACTTCACAGGAAGGAGTCCCTCGGCTTTCACGCTGGTCTCTGGCTCAGGAGGGGCGGGCACGGGTCCTCTGAAGTTGCAAAAGTGACTTTCAGCGGACTGTGAAAAACAGCCCAGCTGCGAGCAGCCAGAAGTCGTGATCCCGCGGCAGCACGGTTTGTTGGACATGCTCTCTTCTCCTCGTGCCTGGAAATCCTACCTCCCAGATACCTCCTGTCCACTCCCCGTGAGCAAACTCACCCTCTCCTATTCCCTCTTTTTCTTAAACCTGAAATCAGGGTAGTTTCTAGCATCAAAGTGTGTCTCAGCTTTGGAAAGGCACCTTCCACGAGGACCTCCACGGTGTCCCCGAGTTGTGTCGTTCCTATTCCTTCCCTGCCCTGGTGCGTGGCAGCAGCAAGGTGAGAGGGCAGAGTGTACCGGGGAAGGGAGCGGGGATCATACTGGCAAATATACTTTGCCTAATACTTAAAATATTTAAAACAGAAACCTGGGCTTATGCTGATCAAGTAAAGCAACCCCCCAGAAGGACCTGGTGGGAGCACGGTCTGGACCGGCCGATTTCTACGTTGCCCTTCAAAGCCAGGGGCCGCATCCTTCACTGATACACATGACGGCAGCTTCACTGCTTCCAAGGGAGCTATCCTGATTTACATCGAGAGAAGACCTGGCGACACACCTGGCAATCCAGTAGGAAAGGCACGGGTTTCTTCAGTCTTTGTAAAGTTTTGGACACTGTTGTTTTTTAAACGAGGGCCACCATTTTACTTCTCTCGGATCAATTTTATATACTAAGATTGGCTAATTAACACTGACTGTTCCAACTGCAAAGCTGCCACACAGGAGGTTTGATTTTTGAATGCACGTATGCTTGAAATCCTGCTGTTTCCTATATAATGCAATTAAAGTCTTTACTTCATGCATTTATCAAGCGGGTCTGGAGCAAGTTTGTTTCCCTAAAAACACAGCCAGAGCGCTGCGTAGCGCTGCCTCGCTGCTCCTCGCCCGGCTCCGGAGAGCAGAAGGACCCACCAGCATTAGGAGACTCATTTTATTTCTGATTTTGTTTAGAAACTGTTTACGTATGTGAGCAGCTTATGAATAATTAAATACCACAGGAAGAAATTTCTAATCAGCTGAGCTTTGGCTTATTATTTTATTTGCATTCATGCTGATAAAAATCCTCCCATTTGAGTCCATGGGCAAGAATCTGATATCATATTTGCTAACACGGAGGAAATCAATTAATGAAAACGAAACGTTCAAAGTTTCACAGTCTGAGAGATAGAATCTTAGTCTGAAGTCACTCGGCGTCGGCAAGGACTTGTTAAGGGAGAGCAATCAAAGCACCTAAATTGAATTGCTACTATACAGCAATTAGTTTATTGATTTAATTAAGAATGCCACCTTTTAATTTTCAGGTCATGATTGAAACATTTTCTGATTGAATGGATTAGGTATTAGCAGAATGACAGATCTACCAAGAAAGCCTCCCCAAATAGAAATAGCAACGGCTGAGAAGCAGACTGTTATTCTAAAGATGTTTTCGTTCATAAATATGAAATAACACATTGCTGGAGTGCTCTAAATGCATTGCAGGCATCTGCTTCCAAAAAGAGACGTCTCATCAATCATGTTAGATTATGAATTCAGAGAGCAGGGATTCTGTGATAGTAAACTCGGCTTAATAAGTAAGATCGTTTGTAACATTAATGATTACTCTGTTATTAAGGTAGAAAGTAATGACAGGCTGGAGATTCCCAAGTTAGAAAATACCGTGTGTGTGGGTGCAGCATTTCCCCTAAATATTGGCGAGCTAGCAGCTATGGGGCATGATTTGCAAATGAAATCATTAATGGTCTCATTTCATTTCTGCAGTTCAACAGAATTAACTGCTTTTATGAAGTCACGGTAGCTGTAGAAAGGCATGCCTTGATATAGCTCACATTTCATATATCCAGTACATATTAGGATCTGTTCCCAGCAAAACTCATGGGCCTGCTTCTTCCATTAGTTTTTGCACTGGCGTTAAAATTGCTGGAACTACTCTTGGGAGACGCCACTGGTCAATAGGAGTAGGAAAGGTCGACGGTCCCAGGAAGATCCCAGTAGTTTCAGCTCCTCGCATAAATAAGGATTATTCAGATCGGTATATTTTCAGGCTCCGGCCCATTGTCCCCGAGTTTGCAAGCATTTACATACATGCTTAAGCGTACACAGGTTAGCAGTCCTTTTCAATCCATGGAGTACATAAAGTTAATCCTGCACATACATGTTTGCTGGATGGGGACGGACCCTAGACTGCAACCTCTTCAGGACAGCTAAATCTGCTTTCCCTTGCTTTGTCTCTTTATGGCTCTCTATAAATGCCAAATAAAAGCAAGCCAAATGCTGAGACTCTTGTTTAAATCCTTCACAGTCCAAACTCCCAACAAAGCAAGACAGGACTGAGAAATGAAACAGTACCGAGACCTCAAGATTTAGCCCCGTAACAATTCCTAATTGCTTCAAGCGAAATTACCATATTATTTGCTCCGATCCCTCAAAACCATCCTAAGGGCGTGCTTGTGAGAACATCAGCTCTCACCAAAATTGCAGCAACTTCTTTTCCTTATCTTGATACCTGATGGTTGTGCTTCATTTCAAAACGTCTCCCCCCGGTAACAAGAGATGGTCACAAGCTTTGACAAAACCCAAGATGAAGTACTTTACGTGACCCTCGCTGTGCAGAATTGGCAGTGCGTAGGACCCTGCATCTGATTTACACCATGCAAGAAAAGTTATGAAACAATCAACCCCAATCATGGGCAAGATTACCCTTTTTCAGCTCTGCATGACTGTCTCCAAGAAATAATTGTGGCATAGAGCTGATGTCTAAGCACTTACGTCTTTAAAGTGCTCCAAAGGTCAGTGCCTTAGGGACGAGAGAAAAGTCCAGGCTCAGATTCAGGTGCTCAAAATAGAAGTTAAATATCGAGTGGCACAGAAAAGTCTCCGCATCATTCTAATGGAAATGTGCAAAATGCCCAAGCGCTATGTAATACTCACTGGCGTAGGGAGAGTTGGCAGCAGACCCATTCAGGAAGGTTGGAGAACCGCCTAAATTTGACATTCCGGCATTCCCGTAGCCATTCATGCTCGTGGTGACCGAGTTGTAGTTTGTCTGCTGAGGGGTGGTGCTTGGCACGTACCCGTGCGGTGACACGCTGCTCGAGTTGCGAGTAAAACCTTTGGGGAGGAAGGAATACATTTAAAGATTGGGCGTAACACAAGAAGCGACTCTGAATGAGCAGCAAACAAAAGCCTGGCCTCCTCGCCTAGGACAACTGGTAGAAGCAACAATAGCACTCGCTCTTGAGGGCCCAGCAGTGCGAAATCGGAGATGGACTAATCAGCGCGCACGTTTGTCCTACATTTTCAAAGTGACTAGTGCTTTTGGCTGCTCCAGTGGAGACATATTAATACAGTGTATAGTAATATAGCGTATCAATCTAGTGACGTAGTAAAAGAAAACAATTTTAAGATGAAATTATACACTATATGAATATGACTCGAGAAGTACCAAGTAGTCACTTTGGGAGTGAGGGTTGTAGCCATCTTAGTCTAAGTACATAGGCAGACCAGGTGCTTTGGGTAAACGTGATCTCTTTTATTAGACCCACTAAATGGTTGGAAAAATTATTCTTTACAAGCTTCTGGGCACAAACACCTCAGGCATAGGGCGAGTCTGCTGGTGTGCACATTTCTCACGAGACAACCACTCTCTCTCCAATCTCTCAGTTGTAATCCTCAAAGGGAATTTACAAAACACCTTTCATAGACGAGCCTACGAACTTCACTGCGTAAATCTAGTGGGTGCAAATTATCATGGAATAAAGATAGACATTGGATTTACAGCACATTATAACTTGCCTGCCATCTGATAACCCCAGGTAACCTCTCTACATTTTACCACCTACATTTTATCACCAGTCAACATCCCCCTTCTTTTGTGGGTTTTTTCCTACCCCCCATCCTACCTGCCTGTCTGACACCCATTAACTTCCATCCCCTCTGATATTCCCTGCCATGCATTTTTCACAGACCTGCATTTTGCATATTGGCTTAAGCACCTCTTCCACCCCAAAAAAGCACACAAACACCAGCAGACTCTCCCTATGCCTGAAGAAGGGTGTTTGTGCAAAAAGCTTGCAAAGAACAATTTTTCCAACCATTTAATGGGTCTCATAAAATGTATCACATTTAACCCAAGACCCTTGTCTGTCTAGTCATTTTGGAAAATCTGTGTATGTGCTAATATACAAGCGAGTTCCCCAAAGCTCCAGGATGTCTGAATTTCAATATCTAGACCCAAATTCTGAATTCCTAGACAATTCTGAGAGATGGGAATAGGGAATCTGAGTCAAAAGGCATGTGCACTTCTAAGAGATAAAATCCCAATTTTCCTGCCTGTATGTGCTCCGTTGGTGGATTGCATGTTATGGCCTAAAGTTATACCTATGTTGTGGTATGATATAAATTGTTTTTTCTGCCTTTTACCCCTAAACTGTGCTCTACACTGCTAGAACTTATCAGGAGGGGGTGGGAAATATGATTTTATTTTATTTGCAACAATCTTCTTCTTAATTTTTGCATGTAAAAGGTTGTCCCGATTTTAATTTCATTATACAGCTACTTGATGGGACATGACCTCAAAATCCCTTTGGGAGAGATTCTTACATTTTGTTTCTTGCTTTCAAAATCTAGGCAAAATTTTGAAATATTTCAACTAGCTTCCATGTTGCACCTCTGACCAAGTTAAACTGTCAACTGGATACAAAGAGCTACTCCTTTATTGTAAGACAATACCTTCCTGGGTTCGGGAAATCATCTGTTTTCAGGAAAGCCTGAAATCATGTGCTTAATTGTAAGCATCTGCTCAGGACTATTGACATTAATAAGACTGAAGCACAAGTTTATGCTGCTCTGAATAGGGCTAGACCTCAGAGGACATGAAAGGAGGAAGGTGTTTCTTCTTCTGACCCTGACTGGTGGCCTGCGAGGCTTCGGAGACGTTGACGGCTAGCTGACCACTGAAGGAATTCACTCCCATCATCCCTGCATGGACGGACGTGTTAGCAAGTGCTGGGAGCTGGTTGTGATTGCGGGGAACACTGTACAGTGCTTCTGCAATATCTGCTGCTCTTTTCAGGATTATTTCCTAGACAAGGAAAGGGAAGAAAAATAAATCAAAAGGATTGTCAAGCGACTTCCAACAGACACAAGAAAGCTATTTAACCAAACACGCATTAGGTGTGACAGAGGATGGGTTGTTTCTAAGTGAGCGGGTTGAGTTCAGCCAGCTCGTTAACAATGGGGAGTTGGTACCACTTCACGATAAATGCTCGTGTTTGTGGGAAAAGGCTGGACGTTTCAGTCCCAGCCTGCTTTCCCGTGGAGAAAAGTCCAAACCACAAAGAAACCTCAGCATCCTCACATGCTACATAGCAGTGGGGCCTGACCCACCCCCTGCCGCTCCCCCCACGTGCCGGTGGCATTGGACAAGAGCCCCCACGGGTGACAAACAGCTGATTTCTGCACATCCTCCCTCTTTCCCAATACAGTTATGCATCCCCTTCCACACTCGAGTTGTCGGCATATCCCAGAATGAAGCTTATTCAGGTTTGAGAGGGTTGATATAAATGCAATTACCTGGTTATTATGTGGCATACCATAGAGAGCTTCTACCAAATCAGCCGCTCTCTTCAATATTACTTCCTGTTAACAGAAAAAACAGAGGCGCTGCTCAGAGTTTGATCAAGGCCACGCAAGAAAAGCAGTTCACTGTAATGGTTGCATTGCTCCAGAGGCTGCTCTAGGTTCCTCTCCGCTCCCCCGCCAAACAGGTAACCCTTAGCGAAACAACGCTCCGCAAACACCGAGCAATGTTAAATCGCTGGTTCATCCTATTCGCACACATGCTTAATCAAGTCAAAAGGTGAGAGTTATTGTTGCTGCAAAATAAAATACATCGCTCAATTGTCTCTGCCATCTGCACTATAAACCACTCATAGGTTTATTGCAGAATACAATCCTGAGGTCATTTACTAGATTACAGCAATCAATGTCATTCAGAGCCGGTTATGAATCCCTTAGATGTGTTTATTTTGTTCTTAATTGCATATCACAGGAATGGTGACCTTCTCAGGCAGGCCACATTCGAGGGATATCTAATCAGTCCTGTGCTACCGGTAACGTAGCGTTCAAGTTGTGCGGTTTGCATTGGGGTGTGATGGGTCAGAGCTAAAACCGTGCACGTGCGAGCGATGCAGGAGAGGAGGTTAAAAAAACAAGCACGTTTAGACCGCCGCAACATAAAGGCACAGACCTGTAGTGCGGAAGGACGCCTCGAAGAGTCCCCTGCACGGGAGCAGGGTATAGGAGAGGTGGGGCATTGGCTCTGAATTTGGGGCACCTCTCTACCTCTCATTACCTTGCTTGTCCCTTTTCCCGTCACCGTATTTGTGCACCCAGGTTGTGACCTCTGTGCCCAGTTGCACTAAGAAGTCTCCTTTCCTCCTTTCTCAAGCTCTGTTACTCCCTCTAGTATCTCCCTCTGACATCTGGGTAATGCTAGTCCTCTTTGGTCTGTATTTCTGAACATGAAGGAATCCACTCTAGCAACTGAGACAGGACACTGGAAAAAAGAGCTGCAAAATTAAGCGCAAATGCAATTTCCCTTCTTACCCTTTCAGGGCACCCAGCAGATATCTATTGGCCTGGAAAAAACCCGCTGCATAATTTCTTTAAAATAAAACAGTATATTTCTCCCTACCGGCAGCTGAGTGTTTTTTCCTACTATAGATATATGCTGCCTAAGTACATATTTCTGTAAGTAGTTTACAAAAATAAATGTAGCACCAATTCTGAGGTTTTTATACTTTTGTATAAAGTTAAAAAAGTTTAACTTAAAATATTTTACACAATAGCGATATTTTATACCAAAAAGAAGCAGTAATGCTCAATTTTCATATACTGTAGACTCTGATCAGAAAATAGAGATATAATTGCATTCATTTTGCTGTCACCATAACCTCTTCAAAAATCCTCGAACAACTCTTCACATGACAAGCTTTTAGATGCATATTAGCATTTTTTTCAATTTTAAATTCTCCATAATATAAGATAAAATAGTTGTCATACTGCAGTAACTACTTATGACATATATAATGTCCTAAATTCAAAAATGAGATGGAGGATTTTTGTACTCCCAGTAAACATTTAGGCTTGCCTTAAGCTGCTCTCCACCCCTCTTTCAGAACACACATTTCAATTATTTTCCACACATGAAGCAAGGTGCATTATATAATTGATGGATTTGGAATCAATACATTAAAAATGGAAGTTAGGCAGGTACAGCATTTTCCTTTCTGTGTTTTTTTTGACCACAGCAGTTAATAATTTAATAGCAGATGAACCAACTATACACTGTTCCTATGCAGAATCAGGCTGTGCTGCTTTGAAAGAGCCATTTAAAGACTGCCCACTCCCAGCCCAGCCCTTTTTGCCTCCTATTAAAAATTCAAACTGAAGAAAAGGGGAAAAGATCATCTTGGCAAATTGTGTCTTTTCTAGCCTGCACTAGGTGCATTTCTAAATCAAACATTATTGTGCAGGTGTTTGACTTTGCAAACATGGATTCACTTCATTTAAGGAAAAGTAGTCATTCGGCATATCTGACTAATTCAAAAAGCAGGGACTGGTAGAGCATCCATACATTGTTTGTCTAATACTGTTAGTCTAAAATGCCACAACCCCAAAGTATTAACATTTTTCCATCTCCCCTCACCCCACAAATCTTAATTAGCTATGCAATGCTGACCTAAAATCACACTGAAGTGAGTCTGGAAGGAGGCTGAAGAAAAAGCTCAGGGGAAAAAAAGCCCATAAAGCTCCTACAAACAATCTGAAAACGTATTCCTATTTTTAAGGAATTGTGGACTATGGATACCTTATCATACTTCATGCAAATAAAATTAATTTGCCATTGTGGACTAGATTGAAAAGTCCCATTAAACATTTCCAGCTAGTCACCGGTTATATTTTTTAACATTTCCAGGGCCTGTAAACTGGAGTTTTGTGCTTTCTTAAACAACATGTTCCCACAATAAAAGCCTTTCCTTGTTTATGACATTTTCAGATCACACAGGGTGCGCATTACACAAAAACTCTTTTTTCAGGTACTGTTATCTTTTCTTCCAGAGCTGGCGGTAGCTTTTATGGCAACGCACCAGCCTTAAAAATGCACAATAAAATGCTGCGATGTCTGCTTCTAAATACATTAACTTTTTAATGCAATTTAAACTTTTGCAGCTTCACTTAAATTGCTGCGGGAGCGGTAGTTATTTCTCCAACGACAGAGGAGCCCCCAAAGTCCTCTATAAGTTAGAGCAGCAGACCTTGCAAGGTGCTTGGATTGCGGTGACCAGAAAATTGTTCTCACCTCCATGTCATTACGCTCCCAGTGAACCAGCCCCCGAGCATGTTTGTGTTCGGGATCTAATATATTGCCTTTCAATCAGAGCTGAGAGCCACTGAACACATAGACAGAACATGACGAGCAGGTCAGGAAAGCAATAAAGATTTTACAGAGCTGTCCAAGGTGCTAAATTTACTCAATAATGGGTTTGGCACCATAGTGTTAACCTCTCATTTACTACCAGTTTGAGGGACTAAATTGAAGTAGCTGACTTCATTTACCTTGAAATGTATATTTTATGACATTATGTAAGTAGATTGAAAGGGCACTGCAGGTTTAACAATTTAAAGGCTAAAGCATGTTTAAGATGAAGCTTGAATATTTATTGTATATTGCACTTAAAGTATATAGTATATTAAAATGCATTGATTAAATTTGTAAAAGGTATTATAAAAAAGGACAGCTAATATAAAAGATCTATGTCTTTTAAAATCCAATTGATACCGTATGGTACTATCACGGTGGTGATAGACAGACGGCCGGACGCTGGAAGGCGAGCGAGATTGGCAGGCTATAAAAAGAAATGCCAGGAGCGGCTGTCCCATATACTTTTTTGTTCCCTGAAATTTCTTCTTTGCTTCCATTTTAGGAATGTAGATTATCACAGCACAAAGTGGCCGTCATATAAAGGCTCTTCCATTTGAATATGGAAGCCCAAATATTTCTGGAGAGTTTGACTAAACCTAATATCTAATTTATGAGGCATTTGTCAGAAAAGATTCACTCTTTTATTATGTCGAAAATCTCCCTGCTCTGGGTGCAGAGTAAAAGAATATGCAGCAATTAGCCTGTGCTAATACAAGGATCTCCTTGCCTTGGATTTTCTTTGGGGGCAAAAAAAGCACAATTTTCATTTAAGAAAAATAATAAATAACTGAATGTTAAAAAGTAACAAAGGCAGAGTTGATATTTAAATTCATTATGGGAGACCACTGCATGCAGCTCTGTTGTCTAACCCCCTTCACACCCAAACTGCAGTCTGATTTCTGTTGCGGGACTATGTAAATGCATTTTCCCCTTAATTCGTGAAACAAAAATGCTCTTTGGTACTTTTGGCAGAACCGAAGGCATTTTCAGCTGTTTTTCTTCTTTAAAATATTAGCGGCTGTTTTCAAATGTGAACAGCAGCAGTGGGTGAAGCCTGGAAACAACGTCTGTCGTGATGCTGCATGTCCAATGGAACTGAAGGACGGAAATGATTATTGTACCAGAAGGTCTCTGCTCTGGGAGCCCTGAGAATTAGATTCAAGCTAAATCCACTTCTGGCAGAATTCATCTAGAGTGAATACTACAGCAATTGTCCAACTTCATTTTCTCCATTTGTGATGTAACTCTCCACTAGGTATACATCAAGACCAGAAAACTTACTTGAAACTGAATTATAATCTCATATTTAAAAGCCGAGTGCTTTGTCTGCTGCACCACTTGTCTGCCGAATGAAAAATGTTTTCCATGGATGGTTCACTGGGATTGCATTTCATCACGATGGCTATATTTTGTGCCACTTTTAAAGACAACAGGCTTCCCGTTCTTGTTGATTTTTGCTCACGTACAATGTTGCGAGTAGTAAAAGAATACGGCACGTCGTCCAACGTGGACTGTGGGCTTAATTGATCTCTGAATACTTAGGGTATTTTTAGGTTTCTAAACAAACGCTGGATCTAAATAAATCATGAAACATTCGAGGGATTTGTGGAAACTAAATGAATTTTGTCAAGCAGGAGCTGTCCACTGTACACGGCGCGCATCAACCACACGCTGTATTCCCGAGTCCACCAAAGGATTTATGTTCTGGCAAAAAAAGCTGTTCTAGCAAACTGCAAAGCATTTATCTTATGTGTTGTCTCGATATCATATCACCTTCTAATGCTCTTTAGCATTGTAATACAAGAGAGAGCTCATTCATCTTCTGAGAGAGTGCTTAGGGGTGATGATGTCATTCATACTTCCTTGACTCTCATCGCTGACCTATTGCCTCTGCCTCCGAACTTCCTCATGTCATGGGCACTGATACCAGAAGTTCACATGCCATGCTAAAATGCTGAAAATAAGTCTCTAGCTAATATTTTCCCTTGAAAAGGAACATTCCTAAATGTCAAGTCAAAACTATAATATTAAATACTTGGCTTCGCTTCTTTTTTGTCTTGGTCAATGGGTACTATTACTCTCGGTTAGAGCTACTGCCAGTCTGCAGACTTCTCCTTATAGCCTGCATAGGCACTACATACATTTCACAGGGGAATAGACATGATCTTATGATAAAGATAACATTGTGGGAACTTTCAGTCAAGGAATACCAATGAAAAATCATGTTTTAGTAAAGAACCACTGGGATTGCCAGTTAGAAGAGTATTGCAACTCTTAATTCAGACACCAAAGGGTCAACCCAGTCAAGAGCTGCCATCTCTGATGGTATCCAAGAAGAAAACATATCTCTCCAAATGTACATGGTGCATCTTGTTTTGTCGTACTGCTTTCAGTATTGGCATTTGGAAAAAAAATCATTTGTATAAGCAATTGAAACGTTAAGATATGTGATCTGCAGAAAACACAGTAAACTACTGAAAATATAACAGTCTAAAAACACCAGTGTAAAGGGTCAGGAGAGATCCTTCAAAAGATGACACCACTCATGTAGAAATTAAAACATCAGTGGTGAGCAAACAGACTGAGGTGGACGATGTCCACGTTCCATAATAATGACTTAATAATCTGCTAGAAGATGGAAATGTGCCATGCCGGTGTCATGGGTTAATCAATGGCAGATACCAGCAAACCAGATTTATTCTCAGAGTTAAACACTTAAGTCTCCACAGGCCCCATCCCAACTGAGGATCACAGCCGGACTCTAAGACACGAAATGACCCTACCACCTGCTCCGTAATAAGCCGACCTTATAAATAAAATACAGAAAGCCGATACGAGGCAACAAAAAGAACAAACACCAAAGTGCAAATGCAAGCAGGCACCTAACCATTAATGGTGAGAATCAATGATTCAGATACCTCTGAACCACAAAGGTGATAAATTAACATTGATAAAGAAAACAATATCCTGTTCCAACAGCTGCAAATACTTCTGCTAAGAAAAATAAAGCAAATTAAGGACAATAGTCCTTAAGTCTGCCCTTGAGAGTTGAACTTCTTATCGATATCTCCCGTTGGTTCAGCACCCGTGGTTTTTACTCTGCATTTCAGGTGGGGTCTGGCTGGTCACGTAACAAGGCTGGTAAAGATGCTGCAGTTCAGGGGTGTGTGGTCTCGATGGGCAGTAATGTGGGACCTTTGAAATATGCTGATATTTGAGAGTCTGGCATCAACAACTAAAGTATCTGCCAGGTCATGAGACTAGTTCTGTTGCTAGGAGTGGAGGGGGTCATCATTGATGTTAGGTCTTCTAATCAACAGGGAAAAGGTGGATGGAGAGGAACACGTAGTAGGAGATTACTCAGATGGCAATCCACTCCTGCGCCTACTGAAGTCAGCAGAACAATTTCCACCGGCGTGACATCATAGCCTGTCCTGTCATATACTCTTCTACCTTATTCTTTATTGCAAACAGAGATGACTGGACATCAAAAGCTATATTTAACTTCATGTTTAAGCCCTTCAGCAATGTCCAATTTTAATCCATAAACCCAATCTCTCATCTACCGAGATCATAGGACTGGAATCTTTTGATCCATCAAACTCTCATCCATCCAGATCCTAGAGCACTTGAGCTGACAGTCAAGACTCCCAAAGGGGGTAGGTATCTATCTTCTTTGCAAGCAGAGAAATTCTCTGGCGTCTCCAGCTGTCCGAAACACCATCAAGATCAAGAAAAGGAGCGAGTTTTCACACTGCCGAGAAAGCTCTAGCACTGATCTCCAAAGGGCAGAGAACAGTCTATCAGCAGCTACCTCTTTAATTATGCAACCCAATCTTCCATGCCGTGTTTGATTTCCCAAGACAGCCTCTATGTCACCCAAGTGAGTCATAGAGTCATGGCTTTGGAAGGGACTTCAGGACTTATCTGGTCCAAGTCTCTGCACAGATGCAGAATGCGCTCTTCCTAAACCACCCGAGACAGACGACGATCCAGCCTATCCCTAAAAACCTCCAGCGAAGGAGAAGTTCAATCCCCAGTCTCTTACAACCTCCAAAAGCGCTACAACACAAGGTAGATCAGACTCATGTATTCTTCCTTCAATTTTACTTATCAGCTTTCAACCTAGGGGCTCCAAAAAACCCAGCCACCTTCCTGCACCAGAGTGCCATACTGCCACAAGATTATACTGCACCCAATTCTTGTCTCATTTACAGTCAAGAAACAGGTTGGGTTTTTTTCCTGATTTGCACAAATGCAGCTGAGTATGTCATTGATAGCAGTGTCTCTATTTAAACTATTAAATCAAAGGGGTGCCACAGCTCCTTTGTAGATTTGTTTCCCCACAACGCATTTTCAAATCAAAGTCCCGTGCCTGGGTGATGCCTACAGATGTACTATTTCAAAGCCAAGCAAAAGCAGGTAATGAAACTCATGCACATTGTTTGGAAAATTTACCCCAAACTATTTGTGTTGGCACCTGTGATAGTTTGAAGCGGATGTTAGTCTTCAAGTCTAATGAGTTTTTTTAGTTTTGTTTTTCCTTTTGGCATATGTAAGATTTCCCGATAGCTCTTACTCAGCTACTCTCAACGGCATTAACATTCCTATGCCTTGAAAACAGCTGCAGATGAAAGTTGCAGAAAAGCAGCACTGTTCCTCTTATTCTTACTGCACTCGCTCCGTGCCCCTGGATTTTTGGAAAGATGTCAATGTTCCTTTATGGGAAAAATAAGAATGTTTTGAATGATTTGGAGGGCCTGGACTGAAGTGAATATAGTAAGAATTCGATAGGAACTGCACTGTCAATGCCTAGACATTGTATTCTGAGACGTTTGATAGACATCACTGAGCTAGCTCTTTCAGAAGGCTTACTCAGGAGAATCAATTCTTCTATCTATTAGTAGGGATTATCTAATATAGATTTTGGGGACATTTCAGAAAAGGATGTTAATGTTGGAGGTGCAAGTGGCAGAATGCACTACGAAATCGCAGGGGGGGGTGGGGAGGACATTTACTTTCTCCCACTTTGCATTTGCGAGCCACATTTCGGCCCCTTTTAAAAAGTTAGCACATTAGGACATATCAGGAGTTTATTGGGTGACATATTCCACTTGCCTATATTTAAATCTGTAAAAGAATCCAATTATAATTAGATTAGGCCAGAACCTTAGCTAATATCCATCAGCACCGATACATGGGACACAGAGTGTTAATTATATTCTTGCTGTGCATCATTTTCTGCATTTTGCTTGAATGGGTGCACTTATTTCCATGAGTATTTGTTCTAAATGTAAAGACACGTGCACATAGATAGATCTCTATATAGATATATATTTATCTCTCTATATAGAGATAGATATCTATAGATGATAGGTATAAATATAGATGTCTATAAGTGAATTATCAGCTATTTTCGTGAAAAATATAAGAACTCATATATATACCCATGCTGTTCATTTAGAAATCCCAACAGACAAACAACAACAACAACAAAACCCCAAAACCCAAGAGGGAAGAGCTAAGATGAGAGAAACTGTCATCTGTTTTCTGACAATGAAAGTTTCTGGGTTGTACGTCTCCTATAAGGAGAGCTACTAGTTAGACTCAGAATACAGTTCAGCTTCAATAGCAATATGGAAACTGAAAAATAAAAAGCATTGAGATTCTGACCTACAATAATATTCTACTATGTTCTACCCAGAATGAGTGCATAAAAATGTTGAAATAGAGACTGGAATAATGTTGGTAGGTTTTAGTATTACAGTTAAAACACTGCTCAGTCATAACCCCTACCAATGAGTACATTCACTTACATTTTATCATCGGTATAATTAAAAAAGAGTCTCTTGAAAGGGGCATTCTCATTACAACGAAGGACCACTTCAGACCCAATTGAAATGAAAAGACAGAGCATAGATTAGGTGTAGATACCAAGTGGTAATTTCTAGGGAAGCATAAAATGCCAAATGTGTAACAATTATATTTTATAACTATGTGTTCAAAGGACTTAATAGTATTTTATTGCAGAGAGAGGCTTTAGCTCAAGCAGAAGTACTTCACTGAAGTGCCTCCCAGCTTGTAGCATTAAAAGACTTTTTTCAACTTTCTTGATTATAGAAACAAAAGATTTTTTTTCACCCTGTGGCCTTAAAAATGTAGCTGTAGCAACCCAAAGCAAACAGGGCCCTTATGACAGTGAATTTCTACTGAAATCGGGAAAAGCAGACACGGCTCCCTTTCGACTGGTGAATGAAATGATTCCTGGTTTAAAGTCTTCATTAGGCTCAATCAAAAAAAAAAAAAAAAAAAGAGGAAGGAAGGAAAAAAGCAAGGTAACACATTTCATGTGAATGTTTCAAAAAAACATTTTTTTTTCAAAATAAATATTCCTCCAACCTTTTTTTGATCATCAAAAACTATCACACAGCTATGGTGCTGAAAGCTCTCAAAATCTCCATGAAAATTTGTCCAAAAAAATTCAAGATTTTTCCCAACCAAAAAATCAATTCTACAATAAATAAATAAATACATAAAAAAAACAGGCAACCCCCGCTTAACACTGTTTCACTTAGCGCTATTTCACTATAACGCTCATTTAAGATCGATACCTGATTTTACTTAGCGCGCAGCAAGTTTCATTATACAACACTCGCGGTCGCTATCTTGGGCCATTAAAAGCAATTGAGCTCACCATCTTGGGTTGGCAAATACTTTTGGTTTCGTTCAACACTCATTTTGCTTAACGCTCTGTTTTTCAGGAACCAATTAAGAGCGCTAAGTGGGGGTGCCTGTATTGGTTGAAAACTCAGAATTTGGACCATTTGAGCAGCCCTAGTCTGTACAGTAAGTGAAGGGCCTTTGGGCTACATAAGACTATATCATAACAACCCAACAAAGATATTATTCTCAATAAGCAGATATTCAGCTTTACCAAAAAATGAAAGAAAGAGCTTCTGAAATTCCAACATTTTCAATACTATGATATGCCACATGGATGAGCATTGCTTTATATAATGATTCTGTGTTCTGGTCCTATTTCCCCATTGTTCAGTGTCTTAATGCATCATCTGCAAACACAGATCTATCCTGAAAAAGTGGCTTAAAACAAAGCCAAAATGCATATCCTGACTTACACAGGTTGGATATGATTGTTCTCTGTTTTACTTGGAAGATGTTTCAGTCCCGATGAGTTATATCAACATAAGTTACATGATTGACTTTTACAACAGAAAGAAAAGGTTGTACTCAAACAACTGTTATTGCCTCAATGGAAAAAAAAAAAATCAATGAAAGTAAAATGAACAGGAGATTTTGTCTGAGTTGCAGTTAATACTACTGAAGAGCTATGGATATTAAAAGGTCAACAAATAAATTAGTCCAAGTGTTATGAAATGAATGATTTGGCTTATAATTGTATTGAGCGCAAATTGTTCACTGCCTATTAGACCAGGTAATTTTTAGCCATGGTGCCTCAATTACTGTTCCATAAGCAATAATATAGTTGTAAGAGCCAGCGGTTCGATCGAGTGACCTCTGAGAAGCTGCCTGGGACAGCTGACTTTACTATGATGGATCACTAAGCTTGATCTCCAAATGGTGCCAACCCTTCCCTTTCTGTGAGGAGATCTCATAAAAGAAACATTACTGCTTGATTCATTTTACCAAAATGTTTGACTTTTCAAGTGTCAGCAGATAAGTATAGATTGTGAAGCCCTGTATGTCTTAGAAGAGTTATGACAACGGCATCCTATTGCTTCTAGCGCACTCTGCTAAATGGCATCATGATGGTAAGCCGGGCGCGCGCTTTGCTGCTCAGGTGGAGCGTGTTGCACAAAATATACAGCGCTCATATTTTACATCAGAAAGCCGACCACTGTTTATGACCTGGAACTAGATTAGAAATGGAAGCTGGAGGCGAACTCCCTCGTTGCGCAGCACACCTTCCCCATGCCTTCCCGCCACAATGCTCCGCCCACCTATACCTCCATGAGAGATGCCCTGGATCTAGCACCCACATTCTCTCGGCCTCGCTAGGCTTTTTTCCTGAACAAGAAGGTTGACTGAGGAAGGTGAAGAAAGGCCCTTATTTGTGCCAGATGGGCAAAACTTTGTAGAGTATGGGAAAAGGGGCTTTTATAAAGCATACCGGTAGGGTCTAGGACCTGGAACAGGCCACGATAGCAGCTTAAAGGGCTAAAATAAACAAGTAGTGAGAAAAACACTTGCCCCAAATGGGGAGACTAAGACACACAAGATGATAGGGTCGCTCAAAGCAGTGTAAAGAGTCTGTCGAAGAGTGAGACGGGGAACTCAGCTCCTTACCCCCAGGCAATCAGAACTAACATGTCCTCCCGTTCAGTCGCACTATATCTTTAGCCCTGAAGGCATGTCAGGTGCTTCTCAAAACACTCACTCCTCAGAGAGGATGAGCTCTCCCACTGTAGAGAAGCTCTTTTTGACTAGGGACAGAAATTACACACAAGCTGGTATAAGCGATCAGAAACCAGTTCCAATCTGTAACACAACAGACGTTCAGTGCACATAAACCGCTTTCAAAAAGGCCAAGACCAGTTTAAGAGAAACCTGGATAGATGCAGTATCAGACTGAACTGATTTAGGTTAAAATGGTTTGTTGAACTTCTGTCCCAGATCCCCTCCAGATTCAAGTTCCTTCACAGTCCCCCAGCGTCCCAGGATGCTTTGCTCCTGCCCTGCAGTGCCCCGCTTTCCCTCAGGGTGGGCAGGCTAGCCTTGGCCCAAGCTGTCTGCTCCAGCCTAGCATGGAGGAGTGCTCTAGCGCCCCCGGCATCTGGCCTGAGCCACGGCAGGCGTTTGATTGCATTTCCGCAATCAAAAGTGAATGTCTGTTCACTCGCTTATCGGTTCAATCTACGCAGCTTAGACTAACCTGCAAAGATTGAATTGATTTAACCTCTGGCTTTTTGACTATCTGCACTTAGCCTTTGTTTCTGGATGTCCCCACTGCCCTCAAAGCAATGTAGCAAGGCCAATTTGTATGCAAGTTTAAGAATACACAGGCAATGCCTCAATTAATGAGTGCTAGACAATTATAATGTCACTCACATCATTACCCAGAGAACTCTGTCATTTCCTACTCCCTGTACTCATCTTCCAGGTGCTGGTTTACTCAGGTAGGAAAGACCAGGTAGGAATGACTCGGGTAGGTAGATCTGGCCTTGGTGCATGTTGAGGGTGGGCAGGGGAATGGGCTGCAAAAGGGCAATTACATGCTTTGCACTCAGCATGGAGGAATGAAAGAAGTCCTGTTGGACTTCTGTGGGGATGATCACCATATGTACCACATCCTGTGAAAGGAGGGTGCAAAAGCTGCACTTCTCCTTTGCCCAACAATGCAACAGTGCCACCGCCGCAGTGCAAATCTGCAGTGCTAGGACTGCTGAGCGCCGGGGCCAGCGAGGCTGCGCCTGGCTGCAGTGACAGCAGCTTCTGGTTTAGGACACGGCCCACGGGAAGCCATGCATTGTGGTTCAGGACACTGCTACGGCAGTGGTGAATTGAGCCTGTTGACGTGGCCCTAGTGTGCAGTGACATAAAGACCCTGCTTATCCCTCCCATCCCGCACGACCGTGCTGCTGCCCCTCCTCCGTACAGGTAATGAGCTGAAGACTTAAGTGCAAGTGCTGAATTAACGAATAATCTGTGCATAAGGAACTAAAGCAATAGAAGCATAATTGGAATATGCTGTACTGCATACAACCGAGTCCTGCTCATATTGTCGCTCAGCTATATTTATGATAAATCACTAAACACAAATGCTCTATTGGGAGGGCGATTTTCCATTTCATCCCTCCATTGAGCAAAAGAGTGCCGCGTGACTTGAGTCTGAATTTCAATTTTACCAGCATACAGTTGAACTGAATATTATTTGGCACAAGGCAGTGTACAACTGAGCCACTAAATGGCTGATTTACTAAATTATTATTAGATGAGCCCTTGCTGTTCCAAGTGAAAGTGCAGTCACTGTCTCCCTTCATGGTGTGTTCAAATTGTTCTGTGTTTAAATATTCAGCATGAGGCTAATGTGAACTGATGAACTGAGACTACAAACATTCACTTTCAATACAGACAGGGAGACAGCGATGCAACATATCATGTGGCCTGCGGAGGTGAAAATGATTTATATTTAAGGATGTTGCTGCCTACTTCCATTACTTTAAGGTGCTCTTAATTAGCCTGGTGTTTGAATGAGTAATTCAGGAATGTAGCAAAAAAACAGCTGCCTGGTTCTGGAGGCTCCCGAATTCCAACCAAGTGATGCTTTCGTCTGAATTTCTCTTTCTCCCCCCTCCAAACCTCAGGGACCCGCTTGCCGCCACCCTCGGTTAGGAACGCAGGATCTGATTTTTCAGAGCCGTAGGCACGATCCTGTCCCGAGGAGGGCTGACCCACCAGGCGGTCTGTAACGTGCCGTTTGGGGATCATCTGACTTTTCCAGAAAAGAAAAAAAACCCCCCGAAATAATTTCTTTACTGCCACCTGCTGGAGTCGACAATAACCCTTTGTCATACTGAAAGAGCCGGCATCCGCACTTAGAGGACAGTTACGGCGAGCATTTAAAATACGGTGATCCAAGACACTTACAGTAGATTAGAATTTTTTATTGGTACTGTGTTGCCATAACAACATAAAGACAGCAGATGACTTAAGCTAAGCTTGCAAAGCAAAAGGCTGCTCATCTGGCAGTTAAAATGAATACAGTTCACTTCACAAGTTCCCCATATGGACCCTTAGTGTATGGTAATGAGGATACCATATGGTGGGAGAAAATGCACAGAGAACAATTGTGCTCGACTGGATGAGTGAAGCGAGTAGGAACTTAGGAGGAAACACAGGAGAGAGACGTGTGCGTGTGCTCTCTCACTCAAGGGCTTCTTTCAGACGGGGCTCTCTCTTTTCTTAATCTGCTCCTTAATATATACACGTATAGAAATAACAAAGAAACATATTGCACATTCTGCAACATCATTCATCATAAACTGTCAGCAGTGTTTGTAAATCAGCTTGGAGAGATCTTATAAATTTGTAATTCTTAAGAGGTAACAGTGCTAAGTTTTTAGACAAAGTGCAGGAAAATTTAAGCACTTTGACAAGTAGAAACATTAGTGGTAATCATTTTAAAAACACTTGCATCTTTTTTTGCCTGCATGTTTAACTGTAAATAATGCTGGAATGAATAAAAGCTTCCAGGGGGGGCGGGGGGAGGCATGGAAGAGAATAAATACTTTTTTTACTATATTTCCAAAAGGATAGCAAATAATACTTGATCAGAACCTCCTGCGTGTTGGATTTATCCATATGCATGTGCCATACAGTACTAACCAGACTCTAAACCTGGTAAGACAGCTTGCTAAAGGCTGCAAAGTCAATTTTGTACTACACATGCTTCATAAAAGATGAATATAAATGCATTAGTTAGACACGGTGAGCTAAATTAGAAGGTCAGGCAGGGCTGGAAGGGCTGAAAAATCACACAACCAATGACTGTAATTACTCTTTTTTTAAGTCTATTAAGTGGTGTTGTTCTATCAAGGCTCAGGGGTATAGGACATGAAGTACAAGATAAAGTAATGTGTATTTATTACTCCCACAGGATCAATTTACTAGATATTTTCAGCTCCACGGAGCAAAATACACAAATGCAGCCTTTGTTACTTTCCTCAAACTGTGGCTTATTTTCTTTAAAAGCACCGCTGCTTGAAAGAAACGTGTTCACCTGGCAAGTGTCCTCCTGCCTCCAGCATTGCATTGCTGGCTTTTGTTTTTAACGGTATTAGAAAGAAAAGACGGGAGCATCTGAGCTTGCAGGGATCGGTCTTACGGGTTGCTCAAACAAGTGGTTCAAGTTGCTCGTGTGCAAGGTGCACACTTAGTCTGGAAAGTCCAGCCTTGGTCGAGATGTCTGCCCGCAGGCAAGCAGAGCGCAGGAACGGCGCATAGATCCTTGTCGCCCTGATGTATTAAAGTTTGGTCGTAGGCTCTAAATTACACCATCTGCTCTAATCATTTGCTGAGTAAATGCTGACCCACTTACAAAGAAAACTCACTGAAATGTGTACGTACGCTGCTGACCTTCAGAAAAGAAAGGGCTTCTTGCCAGCAATTTGTATATGACTCTGCCCTTCAGCGATCGGCGTGCCACTGCTTCCGAGCTCCTCGCGTCTCGGACGCTGCACACATTCCCGGGCAACTTCCCCCCTACACACGCACTTTATAAAGGAAGACGGCGAAACGATCAAAGCTGCTTAAAGCATTTGGATGCAGTTCTTAACAGCATTGAAAATATTTACTGCAGCCCTCCTAAGTGCCCTAATTGTTATCAATGGATGTAAACCGGTATGCGGATTTCCAATACAACCCATATTCTTCCAAGCCTTCCATTTACTGGGTAGTCTGTCAGCGACACGGCAGGATTAAACTTGGACGTGGGTCTGTGCATCAGACTATGTTGAAAGAAGAGAAACACAAGGAAGACCCCAAACCACCTGCATCTCGCTCCGCAGCAGGAAAGCAAGGGGATTTGAGTTTTAACTCACTTTCGTGGGTTGAATTCAACCCCTTGCCCTCCCTATAGGCTACCACACAAACCACTAACCTGAGACTGAGGTTAACATTTGAGTTACTTGCTCTTGCTTCTGTTTTGAGCCTGAGATAGATACCTTGGACCAGGCAACCCAAGGCAGCAGCCTGCTTTTCCAGTGGAGGGACTAAACTTCCTCCCTCCCACGGCTGTAGCTGCTTCCATTTTGCAAGAGATGCTTTTTTCCAGAGTACGACTTAAGGGAACAAGGGCTTGAAATCTCCAGCAGCAATGGTGGAGAGGTTTTTATCAATGGAAAAGCAAGATTACGCATCTTTAAAGAGACAGAAAGTGCTAGTAAACTGGGAGGTTACAGTGAAAATTGGGGAAAAGCAATATCTGAAGCTCTGAGCAGCATCCTCCATTCTGCTGCTCCTCCTTTGCATTTTCCCTGGGCCTCCATCCACCTTAAGGACCAAAGCCATCTGGCCCACGTCTCTCCTGTGAGTTGCTGTTGAGAATTGCCTGCGGCGGACCCCTGCCAAAGCCCGTCCTGGTTTAACGACTAGGGGAAGAGCACAGAGCAGCATTCACCCGGCCCCCAAAATCACGGCGTCCTTCATTATGCCTCTGGAGCCAGCAAACGGTGTTGGGAATTGCAGCACCAACGCCTCGAGTGCAGATGCTGACGTGTGCCAGCCCCTGGTGCCTCCAGCCTCTGCGCGCAGAATAGCAATGAGTCGTGAACTTGAGGCCCAACCTTCAAGCTCTGACACATGTAAGTGCCAAAAAACAAAGAGGAGTTTATCTTCTCCCTGCCTTCTTCTGGCTTGGGACAAGAACAGCGGCTCCAGCCACTCTCGAAATAGCAACCTGGTCACAATACTCTTTGCTATCGTATTTACACAGGTTGGGATCGCACCGAAGACGTCACAAACATCGTTTCCCTGCACTCGGAGACTTTAAATGCTTATTAGGAAAAAAACTGCCCTGAGGAGGAAATTAAAACATAGGGTAGGAGACACACGCTGGGTTATCTGTACAATACTTGGCTCATCTTTCCTTAACACCTTTCCCTCTAAACGTATTTTTATAAACACCACTCTCTAAACCGACAGCCTTTGTGCAATGTTGTCATCCTCGTTCTTCAGGCCAAAAAGCTAGCGACCCAGAGACGCCGTGCCGTTCAGTGGCTTGCTCGGCGTGACCGTGGCAAAGCCGAGGACCGAACCCAGGAATCCTGACTCTCAGCCCCACGGGCTACCTGCTAAACACGACGTTCTCTCATTACACAGAGGAAAAAATGCCAGCTCCTTTAACACCTTGGAAGGCGACGGATGAGAGGGAGGGAGTGTTAAGAAATACTGCACATGGCATAACCGATGAATTTACACCTGGGATTACTTAAACCCGAATCCAGGGGAATCGTTTGCAGCTCTAATGAAGTGAAACGCACCTGACGGCTGCAGATTTCGTTCAGATCCCGTGCAAAGCAGCACCACGGCCACCAGATACCTGTGCAAACCAGATACCCGTGCAACCTGCTACCAGATACCTACGCGGCACGGCGAGGACTGAGCCTGTCAGTCCAGACACGTTCATCCCCTTCAAGCAGACCTCTGGTCTCTTGGGCGAGTGTCTGATGGAAAAGCCCCGATTCAAGCTACTTTTCAGTGAGTGGACTTTGCTCCACGTTTGATTGCTTTTCACGAGCCAGAAATTAAAATATCCTCTGCAGTATTCCTCATGATTGAGCCTTGCAAAGGCTCTGCTGCTAGGTATCATAGTTTGATCCCTTGAGGTCATGCAGAGAAAGACCATAATAAAAAGAGAGGAGAATCCAAGGAGGTAGATGCAGAGCTGCAAGAGAAGACTGGCTTGTCAAGAGGTTCATAGTTTCATAGATTCATATGAAGCTATGAACCTCTTGCCAAGTCGGTTGGGTTCTTCTTCCCCAGGGGAATCCAACGTTTGAAATTAAAACAATGCAACGTCCCCAAAATGTTTGGGCTCCAGCTCTGGTAGCGGATGCTACACTGCTAGAGGAACCTGCACCTGATCTCAAAACGGCACGGCCACATCACACCACCAAGCTGGACCCCCGGGATAGCCTCGCCGTGAGCGTGAGCCCCGCTTCCCGCAGAAAAGGACGATCCATTGCAACATCAAATTGACTAACCCGTGATAAAAAAACGCAGCCCCATTTTACATCCTCTCTCGTACTGGAAAGTAGGAAGCGAGGTGCTCTGCTATTTGGGTGCAAGCAAACCTTGTGGTTCCTGCTTCCTTGAGCCTCGCAAATCCCGAGAGCCTCTTAGGCACTGCGCTATTGTTTTCCGCTTCTCTCAGCGGGCACATCCTTGGCTGCAGACACGGGAGATTTGTGCAGAAAGAAGGATGCTGCTTGTCTCGGGGACGAACTACAACCTTTGCTACAACAGCATGCCGCGGGCCTGTCTCACAAGCACAGAAGGGACCAAGAGTTTCTGCAGAGGAAGCAGAGCCAAAGAGAAACCGAAGCCTAGACAGCGCCTTTTCTTCTAATTTCTCTGGAGGCAGGAAGGAAGGAAGGGCAGCATGCCAATCTCAGCACCAGCACCTGCAGCCTCGCCAGTCAAAGACAACAGAGCACTAACAAGGCCTTTAAAATCACCTATCTAATCTCATTTCCGTGTCAATAAACAGAACATAATGAAATGATGAGGCTTATTAACTCTTTTCAGCTTCAAAGCATTTCATAGGCGCTATCTAATCAATGTTCACAGCAGACCCTGAGTGTCCTCTCTTCATTGCTCAGGAAACTGAGGAAGAAAGGTCAGGTTATCTACCCAGGGTGCTGGAGTGCAAGGTGGGCCGGGGGGCCCCACTCCTCCGGCTTCCTCCTTCAGGACTGGAGTCCTCCCAGTGACTTAGATGGAGGCTGGGTTGAGAACGAGCCATTCATTCATCAACCCTCCAGTTACAGTCCGTAGTACCCGTTTAAATGCTATGGCTAAACAGCAGTCGGCACATGCCCGCAGTGTCTGGGGCTCCCCAGATTTCATCCAGGGCAGAGCTCTCAGAATCAAACTTTGCAAAGCCTTACCGTGAAACCGGAAAAGAAAGGCCATGTCTGCCTATGGAAGCATCTGCAAACCATCTGCCTTCTGGAGTCGCCAAGGAAAAGTCGCCTTGCTGGGGTAAAGCTCTTCTGCAGCAACCCGCAAACAGCACGTGCCACGTGGGCACAGGCACGGTGCAGGCCATGTGGGATCAGAGCTCCAGAGAAGGCGGGTTTGTTGCATCTCTACAGGTGCACATTTACTGCGCAGTAACCGAAATTATTGCACAGTACAGGCACGCGTCTACACATGCACACCTACACTGTGCAGCAAATATAGTGACTTATGCGGACATGAGCATAAATTTGATACCTGCATCATGCATCAAATCATGCATGATGCATCACGCACGATGCAGGTATCATGCATCAGGCATCAAATTTATGCCCAATTACTTACTGTGCAGTAACGCACGTGTAGATGCACTACTGTGGAGTAACACTGTGTGTGGATTGACTTGGGACTAACTTAAATCCCAAGTCAGTCCAAACATAGCATTAATGCGCTTTAATGCCTGCACATGTAGATGCCATCCTATTCCCCCTTAGTGTGTAGTAACTTACTGTGCAGAAAATTTAAGCTGGCATAAATGTACGTGTAGACAGACGCTAGGTCAGCTCCATCCATGTCAGGTATTAGACCAGGACATTACATTAATGAACTTGACTTTGCGGCTTTTGGTACAAAGCAAAAGTGCTTCTTTTCAAACAAAACCCATCAAAAGCGGCCAGCTTTGTTACACTTTAATGAAGAAATAAAGAAATAGGAAATGTGCTGACCTTTGGCAAGCGCTCGGGATCACCGGGGTGTCGTGGAATAACCTTCTGTAACCTCTGGAAGCCGTAGTCAATGGTGGGTTCGTTCAGAGCTGAAACGACAACAGACAACGTCAGGAGACGGGAAAGGCAAAGCAAGGTGGAGCGCAGCTGTGCCGCGCGACAACCGTCAATGCACTGCACGGCCAGGACGTGATCACGCTTCGCTCCTTTTCAGCTTGAGATCAGCCGTAACTCTGAAATCTGGGTTCAAACACTGTCTGACGGTAGATGTGAGACTTTGGTTTAAAACGGAAGTAAAACCTTCCAGCTCAAGTCCATGAGACAAGGTGGCAAACTTTTGGAGCATTGTAACCAGCTCCCAAACAACAGGCAATTACCGTGTCTGAATGAAATCCACTTGATAAATGCTTTGCACCCCGTGTTTCATGTTTTTCTGTCTTCATGTTATAAGAAAAGTCATTTTAGACTGGAGACAAGAGGACAAAGCAGCAGCAAGGCACTCATTGCCAGACTATGTATTTGATGCCACTGGCATGCAGCGATCACGTATGTTTTTGTGGCGAACTAGGGATAAAGCGATGTACTTTTTGTCAATGGCCAGGGCTCAGTTCTCTATGCGCTACAATGAAGTCTCTTGCAAAATCCCCACGGACTTCAAACGCCATATCACCAATAATGGGAAAAATAACTACAAGGGTGCCTTTTTAAAAGTTTTTTACATGTTGTCTTTTTTTTTCTTTTTTTATCCCAGTTATTTTCAAGATAAAAGGAAAGGGAAGTGGAGAAAGGGTGGAAAGGAGAGATTTTAATTGTTGGGGCAATGTAGACTTCATAACAGGGGGAAAGGCCCAGATTCTGCACAACTAAGCATTTTCTTAAGTCCATCTCTCTTAGCAAACACTTATGCTGCTGCCTAATGAGGATGACAGAGAGACCTAAATTCACACTTAAAGCTGCACATGTGTTTAAACTACTGGTTCTCAACTTTTTAGGACATAAGGGACCCCTTGTTAGACTCAAGGCACCCCCCAGAAAAAGTCAACTCTTCATTTTTTTACTACAGAGAGACAGTAGAGGTATCCTTCTGCTGCAAAGGATTCAGAAAGACCACAACAGGTCAGAGTGGTTTTAACACTGGATTTCTATTCAAAATCTCTGGTTTTATCTTGCAAATCAAGCTTGTACACCTCACAGTGCAAACGCTGTCCCGCAGCACCCTTGAACGGATCCCGAGGCACCCTGGGGTGCTCTGACGCCGGGCTGAGAGTCACCGACTTCAGCACTGTGCTGAACCGGAGCCAGAGGCAGACGTTCTCAGGCCTCGCTAAACAGCTGCAGCAATGCTTCTTGATGTTTTCCTGCCAAAATGTGCATAAAAATGTTTATATGCTCTTTTTTTCCCCTAAAAAGATATGTGTTCAGGTCAAACATTTCAACTCTGTCCAACTCATTCATCTGATAAAAAATGGGAGAATCTTCCCAAATATTTAGCTGACATTTTCAACCAAAATGTTTCGGGGGTTTGTTGCGGGGGGTGGGGTGGTCTTCTTACTTATTCATTTTTGTTTGAATCAGTATTCTCTGGTTTACTTTAATTTGATTTTTTTTTAAAAACTCCAACGCAAAACAAAATGTTTAACTATATGGGATTTTTTTTCCCCTTTTCATTTGGATGGGAAAATCTGAAAGTTTTCATTTTCAGGGAGGCCCAAACTTTTTTCTTTTCTTTTTTTTATGTATATGTTTCACTTAGATATTTCAGTTCAGCTAATGAAATGCAAAATTCACTACTTTCCATCGCTCTGTTTACCACCAAATTGCGAACGTAGCTTGCAGGATCCTTTCACTACAATGGTGTACTTTGGACTAGATTGCCATCTAATTCATTTGAAGAGGGTCAAATTCTCCCAGGCCTCTTCACATCGAGAAGTACCGTGCACATCACGCAGCGACCTATCGGCTCACTCTTGTGGCAGAAATATTGTCGAGTACAGAAATATTCAAACTAGGTGAGACTGTTAAAAATAGGATCTCTCCTTAAAACCGGTAAATCTGGCCACGTTCTGCCAGTCGTTCCTTTTACGCGGTAGGTTATGGATCGCACTAAACCCACACCTACACACCACAAAGCAGTACCACCGATCCAATTTTAGCCAAACCACATTTTATTTCACTCTTTCCCAGCTCAACCCAGTCATTAAGCTAATCTAGGAAGTAAAGTGTTCGATTGCTCTTAATTCATTATATTTTTGGCACCTGCATCTCTACAGCGGGTGCTTGTTTGTGCAACCCAGAGCCCATTTTCTGGCACCATCGCCTTGAATAGCTCCTGTCTCCATGAGTCTCCCATTGATGTCAATGCAACTACAGTCAGAGCAAGGTGATGGGACAAACGCTGACTGTCAGTGGTGAAACACATGCATTAGCTACAGTTGGACAGACTACAAGCAGAATCAGGATTTGTTTTTTCCTTGTTGTAATAGGAATCCACTGAGTCTATCCCTGAAATAACTCTTGCATCAATGTTCAAATATCAGACCAGAGGTCTTTTAATGGAAGATATTCTCAGAAGATGGGACCTAAAATACCAGAGCAGCCCCCAACATATTCTGGTACAGGCATAGCATCCACTTGGTGTTGCTGGACTGATATGCAGGAATATCTAAGTATATTAGAATAACAGAAAATGAGGGTTGAAGGGAGCTCAGGAGTCGCATCTAGTCCAACCCCTGCTCCAAGCAGGACCAGCCCCAACTACATCATCCCAGCTAAGGCTTTGTCTACCTGGGTCTTAAAAACCTCCACGGATGGAGATGCCACCACCTCTCTAGGTAACCCCCTTCCAGTGCTTCACCACCCTCCTAGTGAGAAAGTTTTTCCTAATATCCAGCCTCAACTTGCCTTGCTGCAGCTTGAGCCCACTGCTCCTTGTCCTGCCATCTGCCCCCACTGAGACCAGCCCAACCCCATATTGGTTTACTTGTAATCTCATAATGAGGAATGGGTAAAGACACTTCTGGCCCTCTGGTTACATTATTTGCTTGTTTTCTTTTTCCATTGTAGCCTCACATTGTCCACACATGCCCATCACTTTGTAAAAAAACGCAGGCACAATGAACCTATTTTTATACCACTAATACCATTATCTTGCAATTTCCTTATAATGCCCTTTATGGAGTATACAATACATCGCTGTTAAAAACTTTCAATCTTCTGACAACGTATTGTTTGCCTTTATTAAAAATGAATATCTGGGTGTTGAGGCAATCAGATGTCCTACAATTCTAATTCAGTGTTATTTTGTAATTGTGTGAAAGATTTTAGCTCAAGCTTTTCCATCAAACACTTTCCCTCTGTAATTTACTCTTGGTTTTGCTCCTTTTCCCTTTGCATCCTTTGGGAAAGTAATCATGGGATACTGGGATATCATAAATGGAGACCAGTTTTGACATCTCCTTGAGATGCAGCAGTCATTTGCTTGCATCTTCCCACACCTTTAAACACATTTGAAAACCACAGACTATTGCCTGTAAAGTTTATTTTTTTCAGATGACCCATACAAAAGAATTGCAACTCTTTAATCTACCCCTACGAGGAGCTGAGTATCTTCTAGGAGGTCCCATGCCCTCCCCACTCCCACGGGTTTCAGTGATGAGAGAGGGTGTTCAAGCACGTCTTAGGATGGGGGCCTTAGCAGCAGGTACCGACCCGACTGCCCCCCTGTTTCAGTCTACAACAATTTGAATCTCGTTATCTCCGACCCAATTGAAAACGACCTGAAATTGCCTTATCTATCCATCGATTTGGCTACAGCACTCCCGTGCTGTTCTGCAGATTTAGGCCAGTGAACTCATTTCACTTACTTTTGGGGCCAACATTTAAACTTTTGTCTCTGGAAACCAGAGTTCAGCTGAGACGCTTCTCCTCAAGCACACATGTAAGGACCAAACCTGCTCCCACTGAAAAGTCTCAGAGAAGCTGTGGACTCCCCGTCTCTGCAATTTCTCATGGGCAGGTTGGGCAGATACTTGGCTGGGACGAGGGTGCAGGGGGCTGGAGTAGATGCCCTCGTGAGGCCCCTTCCATGACTTTCCGATTATCCTACAATCTCATTTACAGCAGCAAAAAACCCAGAGGAATGACATCCCGTTCAGCGGTGAATGTAGGAAATCAGATCCAGGCCTAAAGGAAGTCTTGCCTCTATCTTTAAGGGGAACATCCTAAGTCCCCCGCTTGCCAAGCCCTACTGCAAAGCGGTTTTCCCCCCACAACAACAACTGTTTTCAGACTGCACAACAGAGCCAGCATTCGGGTTCTTGACACCCATCCATCCATTAAAAACAAGTTAACACGTATTGTATTTAAAATGCATTGCCACTACCCTAAATTTTAAAAGTACTATTGGAAGTACTACCAACTTTAAAAAACTGTATTAAATTCAAATAGGTCCCAAGGCTAATGGAAGCAATTTGTATACCAACCCAAACTGACTGGCCTACTTTTCAAAATACAGGTATGATAATCTTGTGGTTTTAAAAGGACATTTAAATTGAAAGACTGTGAATTTAGTACATAATTATACCAATAGAACCCTTTAACTTGTCAACTTGTAAATCTAAAAGGCTATCAATCATTTCTAAAGAGGAAATAAACCTTAAAATTCTTTGATTGACAGTGCTTACTTTTTATGTAAAAAAAAAAAAAAAAAAAGGAAGAAAAAAAAAGTGGAGTAAAGTGGCCAGAAATCCATTTACAAAAGTACATTGTTTTACATAGGTGAGTAAAAAGCCAATAATTACACCTCCAAAAGACACATAAATCAAAGTAAGTACTTTTCCTCCACTTACATATTTTAAGTTGCAGTAAACTTCAGGTAACTTTTTTATTAAAATACTTCTCCAAATGTAATGCTTCTTGAAGCTGTTAATAGAGTAGCATTTTCATTTAAGCTAATATAATCATTTTTTCCAAATACGAGATTTAAGCCATTTTTCTCCCTTCCAAACAATAAACTTTCATCCTGTCTCTTGTGTGAATTAACTAAAATTACACCCAGGTGTACAAAATCTGTCTATCTATACCAATGTGCGAGTTAAGGCACAATATTTATTATTCTTCCCATTTTATGAATTACTTCTTAAACCCTTGAGGAAGAACTTTCTTTCGAATTAGACTAACAGAATAAGCCACAATGCTCTTTATACAGCAAATCTGAAGCCATAACTCATAAAATCTAAGGCTTTTAATCAAAAAATGCATAACGTCTATATTCTGAATTCACGTTTTCAAAGAACAACTTATTTTTCAACAAAATGCTGCTTACATCCTTGAGAAAAAATGCTCCCACCAGCCCCATCATTTCAATTACTGAATTAATCATTACAATAATTATGCATAGGTAATCTACTGCCTTGAAAAGTCTCTCTCTTTCTCGCTCCCTCTTTTTTCAACCAGTCAGTGGAGAGCTGGGTTTTTCGGTTGGTGGGTTTTTTTTGGTTTTTTTTTTTAATATTGCACATAATGAATTCCTACTGTGTCAATAAAGCTTTGGTCGTTAATTGAATGACTGTCTGATGTATCTGAGAGGGGAATCTGTTTCTCTGGCCATGCTGCCAATGTATGGCAGAATGATCGACACTTAATATCAGCAATTAAAAGAACCTGTTCAAATATCAGATGGAATTCATAGCTTGGGGTAGTCTAGGAGAACTCTTCACCGAGGAAAACTCATTCAGCTGATGCAGAGAGTAATTGAATTAGACACATTTTAACATTATTATTCAAAGAAAAATAAACACCCGCTACAGAGAAGCATTATGGAAATATTTCAGAACGCAAAACACAGCCAGTTAATTCGTTTCCCATGCATTCAGGGTTTCATTGACTCTTTTTGTTTCTCACTGCAGTTTTTTTTTTAATTCTGTTTGACCTAAAACCGATGAGAAACCAGCAACTGGACACACGAACGGGGGGCACTCTGCTCTGGAGCACATCGCCGGCAGCAAAGCTGCGTGAAAGGGGGAGGACCACAGGGAAACCGAAAAAGCAAAGCATATCCATCACGAGCTGCACGATACCTGAAATGGGGAAAATCCTGTCTCTGCTCCGCAAGGGTGGAGGGCCTGGATCACACCAGGGTGGATTTAATTGTGCTGGACAAGGTTGCGAGAGGACGGACATGGCTGCAGATGGGAATCGCTGCTCCAAAACGCTTCTTTCTAGGGCACTAGGAAGGGTAGAGGGGCAGGGGAAATCTAAGCGAGAGGTGAGAAAATGACGGTGGGTCCAATCGCCGACGTCCCCCCAAACGTTGCCGAGGGAAAGGATAGATGGCGTTGCAACAAGAAGGTGCAGCAGCGACTGCAGCCATTGCATGGTAGGGACTGAAGGGAGGAAGGAAGATCTTTTACCCCTCGACCTTTTTGTCCTTTGCAAAGTCCATTTTCTTTGGCTCTGGCTCTTCAGGGCAAACAGGTATAATATAGCTTCTGGCCCTGATCCTACGCTACCAAACGGCTGCTACCCAGGGGTGTCTCAAAGCAGGGTCAGGGCATCAGCCGAGAACATTATTTGACAGAGGTGAAAAAAATCGACAACGTGGGCATAGAAACCAAGATCAGGTGCATGCATGCGCACACACACACACACACACACACTGTAGTCACGTGGTACATTTAAAACCTGAATACAAACAATAAGCATTGCCTCTCTCAACGGTACTTTCTACTTGATTGGCACTTCCGCCTAAAATCCCACAGCTTTCAGGTTTTTCTCATAGTCCCTTCTCTGCCTCCTAGGATACCGCTGGTTCTTTACAGCCCACAGAAGGTTCCCAGAGAGGGTTCACAACCTTATGCACCACACAGACGTTAAAGATGATATGACATAGTGGGTGTATTTACATGTGCACTTTAATGTGCAGTAGCTTATACTAATGTGCATTAAAATGTCACTAAAAAAACTGTGCTTTTTTAGTTAGTGTGTATTAAAATAAGCTAAGTGCATTAAGCATCATTTTAAAATGGTGCTCTTTAGTTAATGCGCATTAAGACAGGCTAAGTGCATCTTCCTAGGAGCTCACAACGGAGGGCACTTTTACACGTGCTCCAGGGATGTGGGGGTTGGTGCTTTAATTAAAGCACTGCCACATCTCGTACATCAGCATCCCCATACTTAAAAATGGCAGCAGGGGCGCTTGAACTGAAGCTTATTTAACGATGTTTAATAGAATTCCAGCACGTCGGAGCAGCCTCCATGCTCGTGTATAGGCTCCCTGAGGTACTAGATTTAATGTGCATTAAGTAAAGCGCATTAATGCATGTGTAGACATGCCCATTGTGAGCAAATCCCAGCCAACCTCTTTCATGCGCTGTGGACACGGCGGGCCCGTTCCACACAGAAAAGGGAAACAACCCACTTCACTTACCAAGCGGAAGACGCCTATATCGCAAATCTCCAAGCAAAGAGTTTGCACGGCTAATCCAAGTTTGTTACGTGAAAGTGCACAAACATTCAAGCTACGTTGGTCATCGTTGTGAATGCAACTGCCTGTTTGTAAAGTTTCCTTCCTATTAGCTTGCCCTTGAGTTTTTACGGAAAATGGAAGTGGGAGGGGGGCAATGGCTGGCCAGGCGGTTGGTGTTACACGGGTCGTTCCAGCGCTAACTCAGAGTTTCCCTGCTTTTATGGCTTTGGGTTTCTCTTAATTTATCATATTCTTGTGTGTTTAATTTCCTTTTCTTAATGGCACGGTGACATGATGTCATTTATTTTATTTTACTGGAAACAGAAAGAAACTGAGATGCTAAGAAATGCAATATTTATATTTTATTGCCATTTAACATCCAAACAAGCATCCAATATGTTTGCCAAGTAATAAGTAACATTCTGAGCCAAGTCAAATGACAAATTTAGCACCTGAGTCCCTGCGTTTCCCTAGTGACTTCTCTTTACTTGAACTAAAAGTGCGAAGGACCAGCTTTTGAGAGAGCACCACTGCGATGCAAAATGTTATTATATGCACAATATACCGTGGGGTATTTTTTGCATGATGCCAATTTTTTCTGCAGTAAATAAGGGCTGTATTTGACTTTCAACTCGCACAGACTTCAGAGGGTGTCGTGGGTTGGAAGGGAGCGCACCACGAACACAGGAACTGGCCCCAAATTATCAAACTTACAAGCTCCTTCGGTTTGGGCTCAGATATCTGTGCTGGCCACCACTTGGCTTGAGTACCAGTGCTGCAACGATGCATTTTGCAAAACATTAACCCTGCTTATTCATTCTTGATCCAGTTCAATATGATTTAGTGGAAAATATTTATGGTTTACTAGTTTCTGATCTGCTACTGTTGTCTTTCCCTGCCCCGTCCTCTTGCCTCGAGGAGTGAGAGTAGTTCTTAAAACAATCCTTTATCATATGGTTTCTGGATCTTTTAACAAAAACAGGGTTGGAACAGCTTGGCTGCATGGGTTCAGATGTGAGTTAACAAAACATAGTGATTGACTCCAGTCAGGAGGATGCTAGAATAAGTGATATAAAGGTTGCAGTTGTAACCAGAAGGGAAGAAGCAGTGTTTTCAATCAAATATTTCCTACACAAATATTCAGCAAACTCATCCAAGGACACCATGCAACTTCACTGGAAGTGGCAGGTCTCAACAGCACTCCCCTTTATACGCACAAGTTGTACACAAAGGCCATGAATTTTAGAGACTGGCACCTAAGGTTGGGCTCTAAAGTCTATGTTTGGGCATCTTTGTCCAACATGGAGACCCAGCGTGTACTGTTTAGTCTGGTCTGAAATACCGAGACAGCCACAGGGGTGCAGAATGTAACTTATTCCCGGGAAATGCTCCCTTTTCACACCCTCCAATTACATTTTCAATCTTCTGATGTGTTGCTTTGTGGAAACGTTTTATTTTTAACATTTCCTGCATTGCCAATCCGAGCATCCCTCTCTTTGCTGGGCATGAGAGTGCTCCTTGTGCCCTCGTTACAGGAGTGTAAGTCAGAAGTCCCCGCGCTGCAGGCAGTGGAGTCATTCCTGATTTACTCTGATGTAACAGGAGAAGAATTTTGCCTACGCAAGTACAAGCCTCTGCACTTACACTACATACCCACGCTTAATTTATGATGTGAAAGCTTATCCAAACTCGGTTCTCATATTCGCACTTGCCATTTGGTAAAAGAAATATTGAGGACCAAGGGATGCATAAATAAAACGCCTTGTCCTGCTTGAAAGTTAATGACCAGTGTAACCCCTTAGCCTACAGGATCTTAAACCAAGTTCTGCTGTCCTTTGAACTTCAACAGCCCAGCTGATGGCAAGGCAAGAGCAAGTCTCCTCATGCGGAGAGGAGACATGCACCGGCGATCCTCCGAACACGTCCGCACATCAGGTGCGAGGTGAGGACTGGTGCCAAGGGCATCACCCCCAAGCGGTGCCATGAGCTGGGACGAGCGCAACCTTCTCAGAGGCTTCCCGTAGATCTTTACTCTAACTTCATAACTCAGATGAAACCCCCTGAGAAAACCGAAGCTTCCCAGCTTCCATTCATTTTGAGTTTTGAAACTTTACCTTTGATTTGTGTATGTGACACAATTACAAGGTTAGTGGCTTCGCAGAGAGCAGAAGAATCACTTTGACTGTAAAGTGGAGGGTGCAGCATTCAAGTGATTAAAACTAACGCACTTTTACTTTTTCTTTCTAATGCTAAAGGGGAAATCTCACTCTGGAGCTCGCCGCAGTCTCTGGTTTTACCAGCAGCGACATTAGTCACTTCTATAATTGTTCAGCTTTCTTCCCAAAGAGTTTTGACAGTAACTGTTATCGAGGGTAAAAAAAAAAAAATCATACCAGCCTGTCTGATAAACATGTTTCCCTGCCCTCACACCCCAGTGAGCACTGTGACACTATACTTTTATCATCTAGTGTGTGCCCAGAATGAGCTTAGAACAGCAATTGCCAGGAATAGGCAGGCGATAAACCGCATTGATTTAACACATCTTGTTTTCAATCATGCTCGGATTTTCTGAGCACGCATTTTTCCTGTACTCCGGCTTGTAGCTTTTATCTGACGAGCTGATCCCTTTTCACTGGAAAATGAAAAGGTCGCACAATAAGACACGGTTTACTGGAACTTGAACAAGCACCAGGGAAAGTATTTTAGATAAATACTGTCAGGCAGAGTGGAGCTGAATTTCAACAACACAATTGCTAAACAACAATACTTATTACTCTCCTAGAACAAGCCTACAAGCAACTTATGGCTCACAGCAGGGGAGATCACAGAGTCAGGCTCAATAGTTAAGGAAACCTCATCCAAGCCTGTTTAAAGATGCAGTGCTCCTTTCGGCTTACATCCAGACTAGCCCAACCCCAGGTGCAAATTAAATGTCACACGAGCTTCTTTCCCAGATTTCATGAACTTGACAACACACCATACCTACAGCTATTAAATTATTTTTTTTTGGTCTGAGTAACGGACTTAATTCAATCACATGGGGTAACAGATAGCAAGAAAATGAAAAATAAATAATGAGAGAAAGCAAGCAATGTCACCCAAACTAATTAATTAGCCAATGCTGGTGACTGAGGGAGACTCAGTAAACAAATAAGTAGTAACATGACAGGCCCCCCTGAGTGACTACTGAATTTATCTAATTAATAATATGCAAAGTATAGCAGGATTCTAACTACAGTTTAAATTAAATTTAATTATTCCACACCCCCCTCGTTCCCCAAAGCGAAGGGAATAATGCTGACAGAGACAGGATTGACAGCACAGGTTAGTCCCATTGTATAGTCAGGGCACCGCCGCTGCCTTTGCCTCTATACTAAAGGCTCCACCGAGGACGGTCCAGCCACAAATTACAGTACCAAAGCGGTCCCTCTTATCCCTACGTCCCTCACAAGTTTGTCTTCCTAACACCCTTGGGAGGCAGGAAAATGCAATTGCTTGCATTTAACACCTGGAGAAGGGAGGCACAGAGAGAAGAATGATCTTGCTCACGTGTGCGGTTCTTCCAGACTAGGTGTGAGCACTTGCTTCACCCCCAGCCTGAATCCATATTTACTTCCCAGTGCAAAGAGCCCAAACACCTCGATTTTTAGCACCGTTTCAGACGTCCTGCACTCCACACTGCATGGCCTAAGCGACTTGGGGCCTTGTTACATGGTCATTTTGGGCAGCCCCTGGAGCTCTTACCCCTGGACCGTCCGTACATTCATTCCTTAAAGTGGTTTTAAGCACTCATTATGCGGCTTAAAATTACGCCACTCTAGGACAGGATTATCTCTGATCCGATTATCTCTGATCTGAACCCAGCTCCTGTCCCATTAGGAACAATGGAAGACATGGCCACTCTGCACAGATGTGCTGCCAAATTGAAGTCCTCCAGTATCCCAGGATCTCTCACCCCCGCCCACCCGCCTATAGAGAGGGACAGAAGCCTGTCCTGGCTCACCAGGCCTGTCGTAGCAAGTCACAGCCGTGCAGGTTGGGGACAGTCAGAGAAGGTTTCTAGACTAAGGCTGTGACTGCTCCCAACTAGTATGAACGCTGAGCAGCATTCGTGCAGCTCACAGGACAAGGGTAACAAGGCCCTTAGCTAAACCCTGTTTTCAAAGGTGACTTTGTCCTTTAGGAATCTGCATTCCCCTGGAAGCCAGTGGGACCAAGACCCCTCGAAAGGGGATTTGTGAAAGAGCCAAGCAGGTGGGGCACTGACTTGAACAGGAACACGGGGCTGGATCCAATCATGGGCTTGGGGAATGGAGACAGGGCTGCAGTGGACTGCATGTGCCTCAGGCCAAAACTGTGAGCAAACCCCCATGACAAGCAGCTGCCTAAACTCCACAGGCTCCTCCTTGCTGGACCTGAAAGCTCCCTGGCGGGGTACAATTCTGCTTCGGTAGGCGAGCAGACCAGCCCTGCTCTGGACTGCCAATGGCCTGACATCTTGAAGGGCCCTATAATGTAGGTATACTTGGAAGAAGCCTTGCACACCCTGACAGCATCGGGCCCCTCACAAAATGCAGCTGCCTTATTTTAAAGAAGTTACCAGCTGGGGATGCCCACCTTTATGTAACAGCCTAGTTGTGCACACAACTTGATGGAGAACCTGCCCAGAGAGACCTGGGGTCAATGCCCTCCGCAGCCCAAGAGTGCTCTAACTCCCATCTCTCACCTCCCAGGAGTGTCTCCTAGACACCGACTTATGCTTTTTACATTGACCAGGCATGGCACGAACAGCAGTAGTAGTCCTGGGAGCTGAGACCAGAGCCCTGGCTCCCCCCAGGCCAGGCCCTTTGCACGTCTATACACGTGCTTTAATGTGCATTAGCCTACTGTAATGCACACTGAAGTGTCACTATACAAATGTGCTCTTTAGTTAAAGTGCATTAAAATAGGCTAATGCACATTAAAGCATCGCTAAAAACTGTGCTCTTTAGCTACTGCACATTAAGTTAAGCTAATGCTCATTTTTTCTAATACTTCACAATGGAGGTACTAGATTTAATGCGCATTAACTAAAGCATGTTACTGCATGTGTAGACGTACCCTCATCAATGGCAGAGTCATCTCCCTCAAGAGGGGACTCCGGCCTACAGGTCCTGACTAGACATAAGTGCCTCTCTGCAGCCTGAATCAGGCACCTGCGCTGCAAGAGCAGCAGGATTTCACACACCCGTTTGCACTTTGCGTTGCCATCGACTAGCTCTAGGCAGCTCCCAGTCCGTGTACAGGATCGCCCCTCTGAGGTGCCGCGCACCATATCAAGAGCTGAGGTGCCTACCTCGGGGCTTTCGTCACACTCTGGGACCCAGGCGCCCAACTTGTTGGTGCCCTAGCCCATTACTGGATCTAGCTGTAGGTACCTAAAGCACTTAGGAGCCTTTGCAAATCCCACAACCAGTGCCCAAGTCTCTTTTGGAAATGAGACTTAGTTGTCTGTGGGTTGAGATCCTCAAGATAGAAATCCAAGAGACTTGCACAGGGCTTCAGGCCCTGCAGCACCAAGTGGAGTAACACTTCAATAACTTTAAAAACAGGGGCATGAGTGAAGCTTGCAGCATCGTGCAGGGAAAGCCTCTCAACGAGAGAGCCGAACCTGGGCCCAGCCTGAGCATGGCCTTGCCCCTGGCCTACCCCCCCTGTCTGGTCTACCTTGGCACCTCTGAAATCCAACGCTCCCAGTTGTAATTAATTCTTTGTGTGTGTGTGTGTGCGTGTGCGCACGCGTGCATGCGTGCACATGCGTGTGTGTGTGCGTGCATGCATGCGTGTGTGTGTGTGGATGGATACCTGCCTGCTGGAAACCGATCCAAAGTCAACAGCTCATGCTACGCATGCCACTGAACAGCTGTCAGATAAAAATGATTTTCTCCCATTACCACCCTGGCCTGTTTTCAAACCAGTGACTTATAGCTAAAGGTCTCCCTATCCTGGTGACAAGCCCCATTTAATTAATGCTCTTAACATCCCAGAGCTACGTCGCTCCATATTAGTCACTAATGTCTCTTAATCAGCAAGTGCAACATAAGTACGGCTCTCCACTTCATTCACATCAGACCGAGTTTGTGGGGGTGCCAAGTATGTGCCCATTTACCACGATTTGGAAATAGATATTTCTTCTGTTGAATTAGAGCCATGCTGGGTTCTTGATGGTATTAGTGGCATGGTGCCCCTTTTACAGCACCGTTTATTTCTGAATTGTTTGCTCTGACATAACTCGCAACTTGCCAAGACGCCCAAGCAGGATGCAGCGAGTGACGAGGTGCCAAAGAGAGAGATGCCCCGGGGATTCAAATGCCGTAGGAGTCCCTGAATAACAAACTCTCACTGCTCTCTAGCAGGAGTCTTTAATTGCTGTGCGCCACGTCTTCACTGGTAGAAAGGAAGGGACACCACCTTTCTCTGCAGTAAGATAACTAACTTTCTTGCAATGAAAGACATGGACATATATGGAGAGAAAAGTAGGGAGGAGCGTGTCAGCAATCAGCAGCTGCTCTAATTCTGAGTGTGTTTTATGTGGACCAGCGTGAGGTCAATGATTAGATGGTGTTTCTTTTTGCCCATACCCATTACTTGCTTGCTTTCTCTCCTGGATAATTTCAGCCTCTCTATTTCCCAATCCCTATATCTTACGAACAGAAGACTTGCAGTGGTGGGCCAGCCCACGTGTCCGTCTAGCCCGGTACCCCATCTCTGGCAGTGACAAGCAGTGGCTGCTGCAAAGGAAGATGCCTTGCAGCGCAAGGAGACCTGGTGGATAGTAACAGCTTTCACACAGGCGTGCTACAGTATAAGCGATTACACGATAGGAGAAATCTGTGACAAGCTGCACTACATACAAGAATGCACATCTACAGGCCACGTGGCTGAAATGGGGTGGATAAAGGAAATGGATGCAAAGGCTATTAAAGAGAGGGGCAACACTGCATTAAGCAGGTGCAGAAAAGTCCTGATTCACTCTCGTACGTGGGACTGACCCTTTAGAAAGCTATTGTGGCTTTTTGCTTTTTCTCGCTTAGAAGTTTTATAACACAAAATGCCATTTTTAGCAGAGTCCGACATTGCCCTTCGGCAGAGTCCACACACAACAGCAATGACTACGGGCAGATGTTGGCACGGGCTCCGACGGGATGGCTTCGGACGGCTCTGCTCGGTACCTACTACACACGGGGGCTCCTCTCCGCGCTGGAGGCTGCGGTACAACGTGACGGGCATAGTCCAACGTGAAGGTCACCATCCAAATCAGAGCCCTTACAACAAGAGGGAATTCACTCAAGCTGGAGTTCACAATGAAACCCAGATATCTCCTCGGTCTATAAGCAACGCCACTGCAAAACTGAGAAACATTTAGGCCATATTTGCTTATCCTTAAGGCATCCGCTACAGGCAACTTGCCAAGGGCAGGGAATCGGCTTTGGTGGACCAAATAGTCTGATCCAGTACCGTATATCAAATTTTCCCACGGAGAAGGTGGCTTCAGCTTTCTTTTAAGTGGGCTGTAATATATGGTAGCTGGATTATATCTGTCAAAAGATGCCAAAATGCTTTTTTTTTTTTATGGATCCCAAATCCTCTGGGGACAGTTCCAAATCCACTGAATATTTTGAGTACTCGAGTTTGCAGTGACACCCTTTAGATTATCAGATGTGTGTGTAAAAATACATATTGCAAGCCAGCTTTCTGTCAGAAACATTTCTGAGGATGCCATGGAGAGGATATTACTTCATCCAGAAACCGAGAATAACTTCTGCTTTGGGTCTTGGGGGAAGTCGATTTTCAGATTACAGAACATAAATAAATGATGTGTTGAGCTAAAAAATTCCTCCTTTTAGGCCACGTCTCTTTTATGAGCTCCAACAGCGGGGATGAGGTATGGAGCCGGGGTGGAGCATGTTCAGAGCCACCGGGAAATCCATCGGTTCCTTAGTTAAGCATTTCAGCTTAGTAAGAAAACTTAAAACCACTGGACCAGATCTTCACAGGTGTAAATCAGCACAGCCCTATTAGCTTTGCTGGAGCTCTGCCCCTCTGCGCCAGCCGAGGGCTTGCTCCGCTTTTGGGGTGTGCATTTCTAAGGGCAAAATCTTGGCCTTGAAGTTTAACCAGACGCATGCACCTTTCCCTGATGCTCTCAGTTTACAAAACATCAGCCAAAGAGAAAACCACGGTAAATGTTATTTAAAGCACACTTTTAAAGGGAACCATTTCCAAGCAGAGGGCCGGCTGGGCAGACTATAAAAGGGATGTTCAGTTCACCTTTGCCTGCCTTGCTATTTTAATTGTAGTCCCATGGTTCAGCTCCGGTTTTCGCTGTCCGCAGAGCATTCCCAAATGCACCCATTTCTCCTCCTCATCCATCACTCCCCCCCCCCACCTTTTTTTTTCCCTGAGTCAAATATGTTAAAAACCGATGCTGCATTTTGGGGTTATCTTGTGCAGCACGGGCAGAATTCTGATACGTCTTCTTCATTAAGCACTCATAATCCTAGAAATGAAAGTAACTCATTTCTTCCCAGGGTGCCCGTTAACTGAAAAACTAATCTTAATTGAATGCACAGATCAGTTAACCATCTTCAGATTCGCAAACCATTAATGCCCCATTTGCACAAAGGCTTGCCTGGCAGTCTGGTCTCATCACTGTACGTACAAGGAATCGGAGACTCAGCAGTGCGGAGGAGGGCGGGCAGGGATCGGGGAGCGCTATCAAGGACTCCTGTCCATGACCAAACGAGCAGTCTGGGGCCGAACGGGAACGCAACGAAGAAGGCAGCGCTTGCTAAATTGTCGACACTAGATCACCTTTCCAAGTCAGCTGCAGAGGAACGAAGGAATAATGCAATTCTGCCCCCAAATACCAGTTAAGTACCACCAAATGTGCCTACAGAGAGGATACTCGCTGCAAAGAGGAGCCTCACAGACAGAAGAGAAAAGGCATAACAGCAAGGGAAGGCAGTAAAAATAATTGCACATTTCACTCCCGTTGCATTTGCCGTCCTCCCTTCTGCCGTCACAATTTATCATCTAGAACATACATGGCAGAACCGGAGAAGATCAGTGCAGGCGCCGCGGCGGCCCAAGTCTGACAGCTTGCCTATGCCGCTACTTTTCCTAACAGGGCTGGAGCGCCGAGTAGAAAAGAGGAAGGTTGTTTGAGAAATTAGCAGCCACGCTCGTTGGCACTGCTGATTATTTATTTTTTTGATGGATGAAATATGGAATGATGCCAATTTAGAAAAATAGAAGCAACTTCAAATCTTTTGATGAACTCATTTTACTGTTTTATGATGAGCCCTAATGACTATAGTAGGAAGAAAAGTTTCGCGACTACAATACGCTGACAAATAAAGCCAGGCTCGTGCCAATTAGTGTTCAAGGCTTAAATTAGGAGTTTACAAAATGATTTTCATTTGCAGAGGGACCGTTTAAATAAAGATGTAAGGGTTTTTGTGTTAGATAAGGCGTTGGAGACTGAGATGCTCAGATATGGAGCGTGAATAGGAGACATAAGTATTGTAGATAGAAACAATCATTTGGGTATGAAATTACACCATCGTGCAGCCTTCTGTAAGATCTCTGTGCAAGAGAGATGATCTATTTGGAAAACCTGGTACCCATGCCGGACCAGCAGCAAGGCCCTGAACTGCTCCACCGCTAAACCACAGCTGTGCACGTACACAGTACATACAAACACGCTTAAGCATGCACGTAGTACGTACGCCCGCTTCAGCCATATTCAAAAAACCCACTTACTCAGACTAGCTCAAGAAGTACTTGATTCAACAAGGTACTTCAGTGCATAAGTAGCTTTCAGCAAGCAAACAATCCCATTGACTTCAATGGGAATATTCAGTTGCTTTTTCATTCCTATTCAGCTGCCTTTCCGACACCGCACTTCTTTAGCAGCCTGGTCCCGACAGATCGTGCCGATCGGGCCGGAGGCCTGAGCATCGCTGACGGACTTCACGTGTCAGGAGCTGGAGCAAGTTCCATATAACACAGGAGGCTAAATCACGGCCGGCGCTGCCTGTCTTTTGGTGCCATCTCCGTGAATTCATAGCCCAGGCCCTGTGACCCCTTTGCTAACAGTGGCATTTGGTCTGTGGAGCCCACCCATTTTCTGTTCCTTGTACTCTCGCTTCATCCAAGAGGAACTCGGGTGAAGACAGGGCCATGGCATTGATGAAAGAGAGGAGAGGATGAGGCCTCGCTGAGCTACAAGACTCTGCTTCTGCACGGGAAACAGGTGGGGCGGGGAAACCCTTTGCAGCAGCCCTCTGCCTGGCACCAGCGAGCAGCAATTTTCCTTGCAATTCAGTCTAAAAGCAAGACTTTCTACTGCTTGTGTAAACCAAGCACAAAAGCCAACTGGAGCTAAAGCCACGAGGGGAAGGAGAAGTTTTGAGAACTGCAGAGATTTCAAAGCACGTCTCGTTCTCTTTCCCACTGAAGGGTGATTTTGGTGAAACATGCCCTTGCTACAGGGGTGCGGGTTGTAGCTGTGTTCGTCTACAGACTTAGGCAGACAAGGATCTTTGGGTGAAGCTGATATCTTTTATTAGAACAACTTAGAGTTGGAAATTTTTTTTTTTTGCTTGCTATATATTTAAGTTGGTCTAATAAAAGATATCATATTCACCCAAAGGACCTTGTCTGTGTGTGCCCCTCCTTGCGCTGGAGTGGGCCGTGCCATTCCCGCCTGGCCTGAGAGGTAGCCCCTGGCCACAGCGAGGGGAGATCAGGGGACATTAGCAAGGGGACTCAGAGGTCCCCCGCTCCTCCAGGAGAGCAGTTTCCACGGTCAGTGTTTGCTTGCTTTATTGCTATTGATTTCCAGATCCTGTGCAATCTCTGCTCAAACTGAGCAGGTGATATACGTTCAGTGGCAAAGATAATGATCCAAAATGAATCCGAGTTGTAGTTAGGTGATTAAAAAGAAATGGACCCTGGAAATATTCTGTGACAGATTAAACATGAATGCATTAGCATAATTGATTGCATTAAAATATGGGAGACAATTTTGCACCCTGACTTAATAATAGGCTGTAATGATCCTCTCGACTGAAGCTACACACAAATGTAGGCTGGGGGCGTGCGAGTGTGCATGTCTCCAAATTATTTCTTGCGCTGCTTTGCAGAGAACTTGGAATACATTCGTAAATGGGTGGGCGGCTGCACCAGGCAGCAAAGGGAAAAACGGCTTCGGGTCTTTTAAGGCGCTTCCTTCAGGGTTTCCATATTGCCCACAAAACAAAAAACCACGTCAGATGAAACCCCTGTTGCACCCGTAGGCCTCCCCTGTCTTAACCAACCAGCCCACAGAGGCAAAGACGTATCCTTCCCTCTAGTTCTCCTTCCTTTTCTGATCAGCCTAGGGCAACCAAGAGAGAGGCAGAGACCTCTGAGCCCAAGACTCAATAAAAAAGACAGCAAATGAACATGAAAACGCACCTAACCTCATCCTTTGCACATCTGGAACAGAACCAGACATCTAGGAAAAAGCTCTGAAAACAGCAATTTGGGGCAGTGCAGAGGTGAGGGGCGCCGAGTCGAACCCAGACCTGCTCTGAATGCCGGCAGGAGCAGCGTGTCGCAGAGGGGTACGATGCACGTACCCCGATCCTTAGGTTATGCTCGACTACCATTCGAAGCCTCCCAGAGCCAGGCAGCAGCCTGCAAGAGAGGCATTAAAAGCCCTGCGAGGCACTCAGATGCAAGGATAATGGAGGCTACAGAAGACAGATAGTTTGTTGGCATGAGTTGTCCTCCCTCTGGCAGCTCTGCAATATATACCGAGGCACCAGCCTGGAAGGCTGCAGCTATTTTCTGCTGAACAGGGCCCTTGGAGAAGAAATATTTGATTTACTGCAGAGTTCTCATTTCTCTGAATTGCAAATAAAGTATAATTTGATTAAATGTAAATGAATCCAACAATAGTTTTGGTGGCTTGTCTGAAACAATTGATTGTAATGGGTGTCCATCATTTGGCTTGATTTTGATTCAGAGACAAAAAAGGCAAGATGTAAAACTCTAGCAAGTCCCCCCAAATCCTCGAGCTGGGGCGGTCGAGATTGCCGGTGCCGGACCGTCACTTCTACTGTTTTCCGAGCGCCGATAACGCGCCGGGTCGGAAATGCAGCATTAAGAGGCGAAGAGTAATGTGCGACATCCACACAGAAAAAAGGCTTTGTGTGTGGAAAATTAAGACTTTTAACTCTGAATCCAGCTAAATCAATTTGAAGAGCGAGTGTGTTAAACATATTTTAACCACTGAAATGGCAGAATTAGCAAGAAAGGAAGATAAATATTGTTCTGGGTCTTTCACGCAGAATAAAAGCTTTGTTTTTAGAGATCCCTAATTCCTTTTCCACCAAGGTAATTTCCAAACCCAGGGTGCAAGTTTCAGCAGGTTTTGTCATCTGAAATAATAAAAGAGAAGTGAAATTTCTGACGGTAACAAAAGGTTGATAAACTTTTGGTGTCACTTTCTTTAAATGTGGAACTGCACCAACCACACGGATAATTATAGATGACCAGATTGTAACTGCTTTATTGCTTCTTTTTCCTCATAAATTTTAATTTTAGAAAGTTAAGTGAAAAATGTGGTTTCAATTTCCTACAAATTGCACACAATTTGGTTTTAACAAGAAAATAGAAAGAAAGGGTATGCTCTGCAGAGTGAATTATGGAGCCGAGCTTGTTTTTCTGCCTCTGAGCGCCATAAGAATAACAAAGTACAAAATGCAGAAAAGATGCCTTTGAAAAAAAAAAGTCAACTGTACAAGGTACTAAGAAAAGCATCAAGTAATTTTTTATCTAAACATGCTTTAAGCAATTTAACAAGGTAATACAATTGCTCTAGTCTTTCTCTCTCCATTTTACCAGGCTGTAGTTTAAAGGAAACCAAGCTGAATACATGTGTTACAGGAAATCTTTTAATAAGAAAATGCTGTGTACATAACCATCTTGCTCTCTCACAATGCACCAGTGATTGTCAAAGTGCTATGAAAATCAGCTTGCTTCCAACCTTATTAAAAGGCTTATATCAATATTTTACATGAAACCAGCACCACCACAACCACAAGCATCGTCTACTGCAGGGGAACGAGACGATATTAGCTTTGCCCGGGAGGCGCGGGGGTCCTGGGGCAGCGTGCGTCTTGGGTCTACCTTCTGCATCCAGCAGTCGTGTAATGACCTGACACGGCAGGTGTGTAAGGAATAGGGCTCTTTGAAATCACACCACAAAGGGGCACTGGGATCTGGAAGACCAGAGGACTTAACCTACTAAATCCAACAGGATTAACGGTGGCCCACGGATAGATCTGGGGGAAGGACGAGACCCCGGGATGAGAGAAACCACCCATAAATTGCTGCTCCTGGGTTATCCCTGCCTGAGGAATGCAGCACGGTGCACGAGACAGAATTGCTCCTAGCAAAGCCCATCACGAGACACGTGCCCGGGCAGGATGGGGCTGCCTTTTGGGGGGCACTGAGGCAAAACCGGCGTGCTAGAGCAGTCCAGATGAGTGGCGCTGGCCCCCTGTTTCAACGGCCTTTTTGAGAGTCGCTAATGCAGCGCATGGCAAATGAAGCATGAAGAGAAAAAGGAATAACATAGGATGCAAGTCACGAGTGTGCAACCAGCCCCGCACACCAGGACCCGCACCGGTGCCAGCATGGCCTTGTGCCCTACAACTCAACGGCGTCCGGGGTGGGGGTGCCTGCTGGGTAGGGCACTTCCCCCTGCGCTCGGCATGGCTCATTGAGCCTTTAATGCTACAGAGGGTGTGAAAAGTAGCGTTATTTATAACGACAGCATGAAAATAGAGGCCGTCTCCCTCGCCGTGCTGAACGTATTGATCTTTTGCACCCAACCAAAAGGCTGCAGGTAGGTTTGCTGTATTGGAGCAGCTACAGTGTCAGCCTTTTGTCAGGACAGCATGCACAGCACCATGCTAACGGCAGGCGAGCCCTTCGCTGCGGTCAGGAGACAACGCCGCCAGCCCTCAGCCAAGGGCAGCAGCTTCCCAGGTGCCGCGATGCGGCAGAACGGGAAAACTTGACCCTGCTCCACCAAAGCCCATAAGGGGCAGAACAACTCTCATTGCCTTCAATGGGATTACGTGTGTATATGAGGTGAAGCAGATGCTTAAATACTTTGCACTGTCAGAGGCATTAATCATTGCCCAATGCTGTTATTAATCAAAACAGGATCGAGTGTTGACCTGTTATAAGGCATGTTATAAGAACAGGGGATTTTTCTCGGAAATGGTTTCCTTTAACAAAGTTGGCTTGGTTTGTATTTTGCAAACTTTTTGCAAACAAATGATTCAGAAATGAACACAAGGTCTGCATTTGTTCACCAATATCAAGGCAAACAATTTTTTAATTTTCAAGATGCATGTATTTTTGAAAAAATCCAGAGCTACCTTCTGGTTTTAACAGAAAGCCCCCAGAGAAGATGCCAGTTTGATCCCTGAAGATCCACAGACATTCGTAAAACCCTTTCCCCAAATTCTGTAGAAGTTTGGGGAATGGTGACGTCTGAGCTAAATGAACTGCTAGAAAATTCGGCACAAAACTTTTGGACAAGAATTGTGTAATTGTCATCCAGCTCCAGCCTTTATTACATAATATTCCAGGAAAATATTTCCATCAAATAAAAGTTTTTTTCAGACTAATTATGGTGCAAGTCTTACAGCTCTGTACTGGAGTTTCAAAGTCTTTTAATACGTGCCAGCTCTAATGAATCTACAATGACCCTGGACTGCTGGTACTGCTTTCATGTGCAGTGCTCACTCACTCAAAGTATTATTATTTATTTTATTTCAGCCATGCCCTGGGGCCCCAGTCATAGTCAGCACCTTATTGGGCTAGATGCTGTATGAATATATATAGTTAGATACAGCCCCTCCCTTAACGAGTTTACAATCTAAAGCCCCAGCCTTGCAAGATGCTTCACGCAGATGAACAGCCTTCAAGCTGGGGTCTAATTAAACAAGACAAACAAAGTGTAGGAGGAAGGAAGTATTGCCATCACCCTTTCCCTTCTGGGGAACTGAAACACTAAGTGATGAACTCCCTGAACTTGCATTACTGAAGTCAATAAATGTTTTGCAATCAACCTCAGCGAGCAGAAGACCAAGCCCATAGCCCCTTGCCCATGGACGCACGCGACGGCTGTGGCGGAGCCCACACCCTTCACCTGGACATCAGAGACTTCCTCCAGCTTGAGGGCCAGAGGCTATTATCCCCCTAATGTGGATCCAGCACGCTTTCTACCTGTGTTTTACATACGTCTGACTGTGCAGCAAGCACATCCTGCTGATAGTCTCCCTTGAGCACTGCAAATGGTATCCGTGCCCAACACAAAGGCAAGTTTGATCCTCTCCTAACATGCAGAAGGCCAAGGAAAAGCCTCCTATGACCTTGCACACCCAGCAAACGCACCATGCCCAGCAGCAGTGCTCCTGAGCATGCACACCAGTGCTGTGGGCTGCCTAATTAGCCCCGCTGAGGGGCAGAGCCAATCAGCCCAGGTCTCTGCTAGTTAGCAATGTGCAGACATAGCCCCCTCCACTCCCTGCCCGGCCGTATCAGTTTTACATGCATTTCTCCAAAAGGACTGAAAAAGAGACAACCCTTGCAGGTACAACTGTGTCAAGGATCCAGTGCAATCACGCAGATCAGCCTGTTAAGAGCTCTCTGGTATTTCTAGGTACCCATGGTGGTGGGAGATGCCAGCTCCAGAGGCGACTGAAGAAGACGCCTTGTAGAAATGCATGCATCTAGAAATCCTGAGATATCGCCTTATTGCCACTTCTAAGCTCGTGCCATTTCAACGCAGCAGCGGGGGACTGGAAGGGAGTCCAGCCACCTGCAATCCCAAGTGACCGGGCAACAGATATTGGGTCCACGAGACCATGCTGTCCAGCCCCCTCCACACCCTGCAGCCACATAGCCCCCCACGAGGAATTCAGGCTCTTCACTACATTCCCCTTCTCTTACAGCTAAATCACATCTGTGTTCGTTATCAAATCCTTGCTGCTCCATTATTTACCTCTAACTACCTGGCACCGGGCAGGGGTATCAGGAAAGGCGGCGATGCCGGATGGAGTTGAATGCCTGTGGAAATGTTGGGGGGCCTATTTGAAAACCTCACTGACCTTTGCCGTCCTGTTTCTCTGCCGCCCGTCGCCGTGTCAGGAGACGAGAGCGGGACGTTTTCGATGCGCACCGTGCAAGTCAATATTTAAGGAGTGCATGTCTACGGTGGCATTTTTCTGATCATCCCCTGGAAGACAGGCACCCCAGAACCACCGGCTTTCTCCCTAGCATACATAATGCATGTCGTACGGTTAAAAAAAAAGAGCAAGAGAGAGAAAGAGAGAGAGACTCAAAGCCAAATTGTGCAGGTTGTCATAAAGCAAAGTATCAAGGGAACCTGTGAGCTTAAAGCCTCTGTATTGTTTCGTGATCGCAGGGTGCTGTGACTTTAAGACGTTCCAGGTTTGTGATTATTTGGGGGTGGGGGGAGGGGGTCTCCCCTCTCCCTGCTCTAACAATCCCCGCTCTGCAGGACCCGTGTAACGAGGCAATAGTATCTACGAAATAATGAGCGCAGGAATGCAGCGCTGTTCTTCCAGTCCAATCTCAGGTGCGATCTTGCACACTAAAGCACCGGATCAATACTCCCAGCAGCGAGCTGTTCAATACTCCCTGAATTATTGCTTCATTTTTCTTCTTATTATAGATGAGTTGTGTTATTATTTTCCCCAAATCGATATTTTACAACCTTTTTTATCCGTTTCTCCATAAATTTTGTGATTACTTTAAACTGGGAATTCCGGTACACTAAATAAGATGCAGTATCTGAGAGGTCATGAATGTACCAACATGATTTTTTTTTTTTTTTTTAAACTCTGCCATGGTTCAAGGCAGAGCCTAATCAATAGCTAAGTGGGGAAATTTTTATGTAGAAAAGTTGAAAATGGCATGACTTCTGCAAGAGAGAAATGCAAATTCTCAGGAAATATTAACAGCTAAACGAAGACAATTTTAGAGGCACCGAACAAGGGAGGTCTGATGGGCACTTTGCATCTGAAATTTAATTCCAAACAAATATGCTTTTTTACCACCCCTCAGTTAGAGGGCCAGCATAATTCACTGAAATTGTTTCTTACAACGGCAGATAATCCTGTGCACCTTAGAGTGATTTAATTAGCTTCCATAGCTGTCTCCTGCTAAGTGTTTAAAGCATCTGCAAATCAAATCATGTTAACTCATCTGCTGCACTACTTTCTTTGTTCTGTGCATAGGACCTTCTTGATAACGCTAATGGGAGCTACGAGTTTCCCTGGAGAGGTGAACAGTGAAGTGAGTTAATTACATAGTTATTGTAAAATTGTGTACATTATTCTACAGAACACATAGGGTGGATATAAAGTCGTTATGCTGGAAACGAGGGCGATTGCTTAGTAAGCTAAACCGGCCCCATTTCAACAAGGAAGCTGCCACGCCGAGTCCCGGCGAAAGCGGTGAGACTCGGTGGAACGGCCACTCGCAGGCTGCGTTTCAGGATCGTGGCCATGAACTGTGCGATGGCTGGGGTTTATCCCCGCGTTTCGCACGGGGTCGCTGTCCAGAGGCAGGGCAGCTTTCTGTCACTTCTAGGTCACGCTGCAAGAAGTGAATGGGGAAACAAAAACTGCCCTGTACGCACTCGGCCTCTTCTGGCATGGCAACTCGGCCCTCCCAACGCAACTCCCTTGGAAGCAAGTGTCTCCGTTCCAGTAAGGCAAATCACTCCTAAACATCATTTTTGATTGCCAATTGTCTATAGAGAGATGGCAATCTCCTCCGATGGATTTGTTACCTGAAATGATCTGGCAACGATTTTCTGTAACTAAACCTAATCCTATAGCTCGTTCACGCGCAGACCGTTACAAGCATCCAGCGTAAAGTCTCGCAGTATGTTGGACGGATACAGCTATATGGCCCTGATTCTGCAAACAACATGCATGACTTCAAGAGCACTTTCGCGTGTGTAAGCAACTGCAGGACTGGGGCAAGCGTATTTTCTGATCCCGGACCACCTCCAGTGCCTGTGGAAAGACTCGTGAATACAATGCAAGTACAAAACTCACTTCCCAGAACCGTACTCTGAGAGTTTGTGACTGCTTCAGCTAATTCACGTGCTAGACTATTTGCAGAAACTCAACAGGATGGAGAGAAAAGGCAAGTAAGAAAAAAGGCAAATTCAGGATGGAGAAAAAAGGCAAATTCATTTCCTACAAGAATGAATACTCATGGCACTCAGAACACCCTTATTTCTCAGCCCTAATCAGTACGAACATCTGCAAAAGGGGGACTGGGGATGTCCCTTCCCTCAGGCCCGAATACGGAGAAGGATCATTTGTCTTTTTAACTGAACACGGGAGGGCTGAGGGGATGTGTGGCCCTTGCAAAGAAAGGACGGCCTTGTCTTCGAGCAACGCAGACTACCTTCTTCAACACTGAATAAACCTCACGGCAGGACGCTTCTTCTTTCTGCCTTTGAGTTTTGCACCCTCTCTTACACCGCGAAGGCCCACGCCCTTGAACCTCCCCATCCCCAAGCAGCTCTGTAACTACTAAAACACATTTTGAACTCAAAAAAAAAAAAGGGGGGGTGAAGGAAAAACTCAAACTTGAAGCAAATGGAGCAGGCCTGTTCCACTCCTCTTCTTTTTAAATAAATACCATGAACATTGCAATGCAAGGCATGAAGGAACTAAAACGACAGCCAATTCCGTAACTGCAGTTAGATTATTGCTACCTCACTATTATGCCTATTTTGAAACGTATTTTTAGACCCATTCTGTAACAGCAGCGTGTTCCTTGGAGTTGACGCATGACAAGCTGCTTGGGAAGTTTCTGGAGAAACTTAAAACTATATTTAGAGTGCCTGGAAATCAAGGCTCATGAAGGTTGTTTTTTTTTTAAAAAAAGGGGGGGTCATTGCAAGCGTGTGTATCCTGCCAGAATAAATGGCAATTTTTTGGCCGTAAAATTTGTTTGTGTCTCTACTAATGCAAGTCTGCTGGGTTGGTTTTGCCTTTTCCTTCCAGCCCCAAGAAGAAGGGAGCAGTTCCGAAAACGAGAAAACGAGAGGCGCTACCGAGACTAGGAGGGGGTGAAATTTGGGAGGAAAAATATATGCATAAAAAGAGATTGTGGTATGTGCATGGATTTCAGGACCAAGGATCGTTGCTTTATGATACGCAGCCCCTAGCACAAAGGGCTCGCCCACTGATGCTTCAGTACAAATAAATGGGGGTAACGAGTTTCACAATTATTCGCAGACACTGCAGGCCTTGCAGCGCTGTTTTCCCGAAGAGTTAAAATGCAGAGGTTTGTAACTGCCTACAGTTTTAACAAACGTATTTTTTGACAGGCTGTTAAAACATTTTAATTTCTATGTGCATTTTCTGTTCCATTGGGACTTAAAAAGTGTGTGGGGGGGGGAAGGGAAGTACTCCTAGGTGGTTGGTTGTGTGTGTTTTCTTTTTAAATTAACCTGCTGGGAGCTAGGGTTTCCTGATGTTAACCACCAGTGCTGACACCAGGTGCAAATGCAAGAGCAGTTCAAGTCAGCAAACTCCTGGTGCAAAGAGCTTAACCACAATTTATGCCAACAGGAAAAAGGTGAAAGATTACGTTTGGGAGGGAAGAGCGTGTCAAGCTGAAAGGCACGTATTGCCACCGCTTTTGCCTGTTCGGGCTGGAGCACGCCGCAAGGTGAAGTAACTGCCTGGCCGGTGCCCTGCGTCGTTGGGAAAAAATAGGATCTGCAGAAGTTGCAAGACATGGTTGAGAGACGGCGGTCTCCGACCTCGGCGCGCGCTGCCCCGGCGTCGGGCAGAGCCGTGACCGCACGCCAGCACATGTGGCTACGTGCGGTTACACAACTGCCATATTTCAGTGGCAGATGAAGTGACTCCTCTCTGCAGTTTGTATTTCACTGGCTCGAAAGGTGACCTACCCGGGGCTTGAAAAATCGGGTTTGTCTTAACCCAAGCATGGGCTTAACCCAAGCGTGCACTGAAGTCGTACTGGCCCATTGGGGCAAAAAAGGGACGGGGCCAGGCTTTTGCACCGCACCCTAACCCAGGGGCACCCACTGCAGCTGGCACGTCCCCTTGCACATCCCAGTTCTTGCATCCAAGGCTGGTTTGAAGGAGAAGCAAACTGCTCCGCGGCTACTTCTCCCCCCTTGTTGGCCACGATTAACCCTAATTTGGTCCTTTGCATTTATTCTTATGTCCTTCAGAAGCCAAAACAATAAAGGAAACACTCAAGCACCGCAGCGGGCCGTTTAGGAAACACTCCCCAAAGCGTTCTGGCAACCTTATGGAGGAAGAGGTGCATCTCACTGCAACTTATAGCTCCCTTTCAAGGAGGTGGCATGCAAGGAAAGCCCAGCCAGATGGTCCTGCCCTTTGTAACCTTCAGCTATTCTTCCTTCAGGAGAGCACAATTGTGCATCTGGTTAACTGAACCATAAATGAGCTGATGGGGGGATCCCTAGCACTCGGTCCATCTAAACCACTCGTGGAAGGCTCTTTTTTAGTGTCTCCAGTCCAAGGACGCTAGCAGAGAGCAGACACCCACGGGTCTATTGACACACCAGTGACTCCAGCGAGAGCAGCTGATGTGGGCATACGCTGAAGCGGCGAGCGTGGGGACTGCTAGCGAGGGAGCCGTGAAGCGTGAGCGGGTGGGTGTGAGCTGCAGACACAGCGGGAGCTGCAGTATAGACACATCTAGGTAAAGCCTGTAACGACAGACTCTGGCTCCTTCATTCAAGTTTTCCAGCCTTATCATAGACTCATAGAAAATGAAGGTTGAAAAGACGTCAGGAAGTCACACCTCGTCCAACCCCTGCTCCAAGCAGGACCAGCCCCAACTGCATCATCCCAGCCAGGGCTTGGTCTAGCCAGGTCTTCAAAACCTCCAAGCATGGAAATGCCACAACCTGTCCCAGTGCTTCACCACCCTCCTCGTGAGAGTTTTTCCTAATATCCAACCTCAACTTCCCTTGCTGCAGCTGGAGCCCATTGCTCCTTGTCCGGTCATCTGCCCCCACTGAGATCAGTCCAGCTCCGTCCTCTTGCTAGTTCAATCCCTGCAGTTATCCAAGATGCCAGCTGTCTCACACACACACAGATACACACACAGACACCCCCAGGAGATGCCAGGCAAAATCCAGGCAAGAGAGAAACTCTGCGCTGTCACGGCCCGTCCTCCAAACAGACTCCAAAGCCCTTTATTACACAAAACAGAAAGTTTCTTGTAGTTTGCCGTCCCCCTGCACCAGCTCTCACACACTCTTTGGCAAACGTACAGCCCAGATGCTCACACACAGACATGTCCCACCAGGTATAAAACAGCCTGTGTGTGTGCACACGTGCTTTTGCCACCCCGGCCTGCTTTCCAGCAGCTCTTTGATGCTGCACAGTACCACTACGCAGGGCTACCGGGCAGGGCTTGGAGGACATGGGTGCAACACCAAGGAGAACAAGGTGGGCAGCATCAGTGCAAAAACAGTCATTTTCCCTGCTAAAATCTCTGCCCCAAGGCTTTGAACTGCTATGTAAGACCGGCATGTAACATGCCTGAGTTTTTGGGGACTTGATCTCCTAGCAATGCCCTGCCTCTCGTCGAGAGCGCCGGGGCAGCGCAGACACGGAGGGGACAGAATTACATACTGGCTAACCAACTGATATCCCTTGCTATATGAAAGGGAGACAGGGCACTCACATCATCTGCATATCCAACTATTAAAACACTGGTCAGTGAAGCACCGTAGCAAAAGGAGGGCACTTAAATCAATGCAACCTTTTTATATACCTCAGTTCTTTGTTTTATTGACCACATTTTTAGGAGGTGCAATAATGTCTTAGCAACTGACACAAAATAATGGCAGAATAAAAAAGAGAGCGGTAGTTTCACTGCAGGGTAAGAGCGTTGAAGCAGGGGTATGAGATGGACAGGCTTTTTGGAGGGGGGGACAGGGGGCAGGAATAAAGGAAGGAGTTTCCTAGACTTATTTTGCGAACCGGTGGGTCAATTTATCATGGGGTAAGTATGGAGCTTGAAAAGCACCAAATGGTTTATTGGCTCTGAAGGTCAGATAACTATGTTATATCACATTAAATAGGTTAGGGTTTCCAGGGTCTACAGGGTTGCATAACAATTGCAGGAATACTTATAAAGTCTAGTTTATACCTTTAGCATTAATAGCTTTCTAATCCTTTACCACAAATTTATAGTTTAGCTATGGCAACACATCTTAAAGATTAAAGGTATGTGACAAATAGTTCATGTCCTTTAATAATCAAATCACATAGCTTAGATCGGGGCTTATCAGCCTTTTCCCTAGTCTATGGTTTCATAGGTAGAAAATACTTTATATCCCTATTACATGAATGATGAATGGGACCATTGGTTATGGGCTGTTATTTGCTTGGCTGTAGTCAATATGTTTTCTTTGGACAGGGATTTCAGTGATTTATTTCTCTTCTGGCCTTATCACTTATTAACTCAGGGCAGACGGAAAAAAGCCAAGGTTGTGAATAAGGCCTAGCGCCCATTTAGACTTCTAATGCAAGAGAAAATATTCTTTTTAATGATCCAGCTCCCTTTTGCTGCGTCGACCCTGATTGCACTCCCCTCTAACTAGGAAATAAAGGTCATATTTCTTGAGAAGTGTATACATAAAATATGCAAAATAATATGTTTCCTTCACAGCCCGCTTTATTCTGACGGCAGCTGTAATTGCTTTCATTCTGCAGATGTCCTACAGGTACGCGGTCTACTTTTAGTGGTTGCTTTTTTGCAGAGCATTATAGTGAGGCCAGTGTTTAACAAACACCAGCGAGAGCGGGGCTCGGGGAGCCGATGAGCACACAGGAGGGTTTCTCCTGGTTACCCCCCCCCCCCACCTCCTTGCTGCCTGTAAGCGCCCCTTTCCCCGTGAGCCCACCCTTCAACCTCCCTGAATGTCTGCAGCCTCCTCCCAGGAGCTCAGCCAGTTTATTGCTCCACTGTGGAAGTCTTTAAAATGTTTAAAAAAAACCCAGCAAAACAAATCATAAATGCTGGAGTTCTTTTATTTGGAAGACCGCTCCTGATCACCACATCCAGCAGAGGAGTGTGTTTGGGTTAAAACGCTGTGTTAGCCAGTAGGTTTAAACGTGCGGTCTACCCATAGACCAGCACAAGCTGAATGGAAAGGCTAGTGGAGAGCGCGTGAAGACACCTAGGTCTCCCCAACTCTGCCACAGACTTTTGGGGAGACCTTGGGCAAGTCACTTATACTACCCACACAGTGGAGATAATATTCCTCAATGGTTGCGAGGTGGCCTATAGCGCGGGGACGCTCCCCACGCTCTGCCCTGCATCAGGCAAGGAAAATCCATTCCTGGACTCGACCAGCGCCGAGGAAACTTTCGCCATTCTCTAACCACGTCCTGACACGGCAGAGAGGAACAGCTGCCTTGGCAGAGTCTTCCCACAACCAGATGTTTGCTGCACAAGCTATTAGAGGCAGAGATAAGTTGTGTGAAAAACTAAGGCATTCCCATCGTCCTGTGGCAAGGTCTCATTTCAGAATTCAACATTTTCCTGGTGATCTGATGAGACAGATCAGGTAACCAGGCAAAAAATGTTTTAAAAATGTGTTAATTAAGTTTGGGGTTTTTTTCCCCCCCTATTTTGTCTTTATAAACAAGAGAAGCAAATAACATTCCCCAATGAAAAACATATTGTTTACACGGACTTGGTTTCTTTCTCCTTTTCCTAATATGATTATGCTATCACCGGTTCTCAGACCTCACCAGGGCTCCCAGGAGACGGGGAACAGCACCGCGGTCTCCTCTGCACTACGGTGTAACCAGTGCCGCAGCGCCCGTGTCTCCATCTCATGCAGAACAGCGCAAGGAAAGGCGAGAGCATCCAACCCCATCTTTACCCTCAGCTCTGACTTCAGGTGCGTTTCCCGGTGGCACTTAAAACCTGAACACGTAGGAACACTTGATGCTTTTTAGTCTCTTACCCCTATCGGGGTGACTTGCCGAAGGCAGAGATACCACTTGGTGTTAATGACATATCGCGCTCGCTTGCTGCTACCAGACCTCGCACCCAAGCATTCTCCTGCAGAAGAATTTAACATGCAGGCAGGTCGGAGCAAAGCCCAAGGCGGCGCCGAAAACGCCAGCCTTTTTCTTACCGTGCCGTTCTCTCCTCATTTGTACTCATCAACTACTTAAGTGTTCAGGATTTAATAATAAGTGCACCCGAATGGGGCAGGGTTCAAATACAAGGTTGTGCACTAAGATCCCCTGCCTCTTGACTTGACATTTGGGAGCAGCCAGTGGATAATACGGTTATGGCCAAGGTTAGCTGGCACGAGGGTTAAGCGCCCTCCCAATGGGATCGAGCTACAGGCTCCAGCGGGGCTCTCAGCCCCTCCTGACAGCCAGTCTGTCTCTCAGCATCCTTTTTTTTTCAGTCTACAAGCTCCAGAAACCCTCTTTTTGAAAGCAGGCTGCTTCATTGATTATGTCTCCTCTGAGCCTCGTGAAAGACATCGGCGCCTTCTCGAGAAGAGCAGAGTTTTCCCGCAAAAGCAGCCATGAAATCTCCCAGGCTCGAAGGTTTCGAGACTCGGAGATGCATGTGCGAGCAGTCCCTGCCTTCCCGGACCTGAGCAACAGGTTTGGCACTTAAGGGCCACGTTTTTAAAGGGTCTCGGAGACGTTCCTCGGATGCATTACAACACGCGTTTCACGGGCGGGGGGCGATACGAGGTGGGGTTAGAGGACACGACTGAAATTGCAGCGGACGCGTGTCTTCACTCCAGGCTTACTTTCGGGTGATCAGGACTGGGTTAGCCTCGCCGGGGCGTGCGAGCAGCTACACTGCAAAAAAGGCACTGGGGGCAACACTCAGATAAGAGCCTGAGTTCGTTGTGCAATGACGGCACTACCTCGAGGCATGTGTTGTTGGGATGCATTTTAACCTACCATCTGTCCTGTAACTGCCTCAGTTCAACCCACGCCCCCAGCCGTCCATCCTGACCCGGGAAGCTCTGCTGTCCCTGCAGATCGGAGAGCATTCCCGCCGCGGCGCACCTCCTCATCCCTGCCAGGTGTGGGATGGAGGTAATGGACCTTGCCTAGACTCTATACAATTTGGGGCAAACAAAAACCTGCTTTCATTTCCACGCATGCAATCCCACTCGGGTCCCAGTGTCTATACACGGCAGACACTTCCCGCCCTGGAAGTTACCTGGGCGCGCAGACTACAAGCGGAGGAAATCCACTGGCCGCAATCCCCTCACCTTCTGCTCCCAGCCCTTCTGCACCCACCTCTCCTCTCCCGACAAGCCCGAAGCGGTCCAGAGACTGACTCCTACAAGGGCTCTTGCTTTGCAATTAAAAACACGATACGGGTGGCTACAAGGTGGGATATAAGGAGGGGAAGGACATCTCACAAGACTCAGGCCACCCTGAAGATCAATCCTAAATCTTTACAGTCACACGCTTAGTCCCAAAGCTACAAACAGAGCCCAAGACTGCGCCTCTCTCCCAATCCCTTGCTTCGGTTCGGAAACAAGAGCTGCAAAGTTTGAACCAACTGAGTATCTGATAGGAAATAAAGGATAATGGACCTTGCATAGGCCCTATACAATTTGGGGCAAACAAAAACCTGCTTTCATCTCCACGCGTGCAATCCCACTCAGGTCCCAGTGTCTATACATCCCACGGATGAACAGCACCATTCAGGGGCCTTGCCTCAGTCTTCCCCACGTATCCAATGGGCATCATGAGACTTACCTGAACAAGAAGTTGCAACGCAAGGCCTAATTCATTACCGCTGGGAAAGTGCCGTGCAAGAAGGGCGCTGTACAGAAAAGGTGATCGGCTCCTCGGTATGTTCACCTGCGCCGTCCGAGAAGCTAATGCCTGACTCGCAAGATGCGTGCACTTCTGTATTTTCCATTATTCAATTCCTAATAAACAGTATATCTGAAGGAACTTTGAACCCTGAAACCTAAGCAATAACTGCTTTGTAACTGTCTGCTAATGACATGCTTTTAAGATAGAAAATAAAAAACTACATTTCCCTGGAAACACAGTCAATATGGGTGTACTTCTTTCAAAAATACCTCTGAGAGCTAGGATTTCTCCCGGTGTATGTGACCTTGATCCCGACATGGCACATGGGCTCGGAGATCAAGTTACTAAGTTGTTTGCAGATAAAGGGAGAGGGGGGGAAAAAAGGGCTAAAATTAATGGGTCGCTGGGTATTTTTCTTCTAAGAATTTAAGTACTTAACAGTAAGGGAAAACAAGCAGTTTACAGCCAGGTGGCTTGAGGGGGTATTTTGTTGAACACTGATTAAAAATAATTTCTTCTAAATGAGACCTGACCACAAAATGGGCCCATTAACGAGCAGGGCCATTCTCACTAGAAAGGAAACCATGCTTGATCGACTCCCAGGGTTGGTGGGTTTTCTCCTCCTCCTTTATTTATTTTTTTTCCTCTTTCCTTCTCCCCCCTTTTCTCGTGCTTACGAGCAGGGCAAATAAGCACAAGTGATGCTGAAATGTTTTCAGCCAAAAAAACCGAGGCCGAGCTCCTCCGAGGAAACATTTGGCCTCTGTGGTTTTGTAATATGTTCCAGAGCACCGAGTGCCCCGACGAAGACGGTGAAACGCTCCCACCGATTGGAGCGACGCTGGGGAATGCGACAGCATCGCCACTTCCAATTGGTCCGGTTCCTGCAGGCCCATAATGAGCCTTGTAAAAAGCAAGCAAGAAAGAAAGAAAATAGCGCTATGTGGGAGTTAAAACAAGTTCTCATGGGAAAAATGAATGGCAAGAAATTCTAGCTTTAAAAGAAACAGCTAATCTGCTAGTTTGATTGTTCTTCAAAACTTACAATGAACCAATAATCCTAATTAAAAACACTTGCCCTAGTTCTATAAAGCATCATAGCTTTTCCTATGCTTCGTTTGTACACCACCGTAGACTATTATTATTTTTTTTTTCCTGGTGCTCACTAACAAAATGCTGACTTTGTTGGGATGGCTGAGCTAATTTCGTGAACTCAGTGTGAAACCTTAGCTAAACAAAATTGTGGTAATTTTCCTTAATTTGTAAAAGTGATTGGAGTGCAAACAAAATTTTCCTCTTGGGTCAATCCTATAATTTTCAATTAACTAAAACTAATCGGCAGGCATGCACTGAACCTGCATTTTGTTTAAAGGGCTGGAAGGCATTTCTAAAGGTCAGATGCATTAATTGTTTTTATTTTATTTTCAGGTTTGCCTTCTTTAAAAAAAAAAGAAGCAGGCCAGGTTTCATACATTGTCTATAAAAGGACAGAGAAAGGAATAATATGTGGGGTAGGATGTTGGTCAGAAGAGAGTTTATACATCTGTCCTATTTTCATGGCATATATACAATTAAGGGAATCTGCCTTTGAATCCAGCTGTCATTTTTGTGTCGTTCTTCATCATTTTCACTTCCCGAACAAAAAAAATGTTAAGCTGGAAATGGCACAAATAAAGCAATAAACTAAATGGGAACGCTGTTAATACCTGGAACAATTTAGAGTCATATCAAGTCACTCTTCTGCTTTTGAACAGATAGCCCAAAACGTGCCTCTTTCTTCTTGGAAGGACTTAATTAAAGGTGATTCGGAAAGCCAAAATCAAAACCAATTGGGCTTGGTCCTTTTCCTGCTCCTTCACATGGAGAAGGGAGACATGAAAGTTTCCCCTGAAAAGAATATTTGGGGACTGGGTTGCCTTCTTGATTTTTTTTTAATCTACATATCCCATCTGCCCAAGACAAAACAGTCTATGACCGGAGAAGGGTGAAATACCATTTAGTCACGGGAGTGAAAAATGAGACTGACACAGACTTTTTAGTCAAACTATTTAGGATTCTCTGGGTCACGTCCTCAGCTGGTGAAAACTGTCCGTATAAGCATCCGACAATGGGAACCCTTGCTTATCCTTTGCTCTTGTTAATATTTATTTAGCTCCAATGACTAATTAAACCATTTGAATAAAGCACGTGCTCTGACTTTTCCACTCATTCATTTAAATGCTAGCACTCCTACTAACCATACTCTGAGACCCAATGATCACCTGCATCTTGCGGAGAAGACCTGACGTGAACATTTCAGGCCCAATTTAACCAAAAACCTGGACGAAACATGAACAAGTCTCTGCAGGGCACTGTTATGCAAACCATTCTGCATCAGTGAAATCACATAGGAACGGAGCTCGCCTGTTTGTACTGACACACCCCATAATGCACCCTCCACCCACACGTGCACACACATATGAGGGTGTATGTGCATCAAGAGCACCACACGGGCCACCGTGGGCTTGGTGAGTGGTTCATATCCAGGAGCTTTTCGAATAGTTGTTATATTTAACTTTCTCCGGGAGCTCAGGAGACCTGCCACAGCTCAGGATTTACCACAGCCCACAAACACAGCAAAGAACAAGGAGTATACAGTCCTGTATAGACACCCCCGAGACAGGTCTAGGGATAAGTGTAGTAGAGCCTGGTGCAATGGAAATCAGAGAAATCATAGAAATGAAGGGCTGGAAGGGGCCTTGAAAGTTTATCAAGTCCAACCCCCTGCTCCTGGTTTGGGCAGGAGTAGTGCTGAGATCAAACGATCCCAGCAAGGCATCTGTCCAGTCTCCTCTTGAAGATTTCCAAGGTTGGGGACCGCGCCACCTCCGTGGGAAGTCGAGTCCGGATTGTGGTCACCCTTCCCATACACACGTTCTTCCTTGCATCCAACCTGAAACCATCGTCTGACAGCTCATGGCCATTGCTCCTCGTCCTCCCCTGGGCCGCCCTAGCGAGCAGTTTTTCTCCCAGCTCCTGATATTCACCCCTTCCATACTTATAGACGGCCACCAAGGCCCCCTCAGTCCTCTCTTCCCCAGGCTGAACAGTCCCAGAGCCCTCAGTCTTTCCCCATAAGGTTTGTCCTCCAAACCTTTCATCATCCTTGTGGCCCTTGTCTGGACCCTTACAAGATCCTCCACCTCTTCTTCGAAGTGCAGCGCCCAGAAATGGACACAGGACTGCAGCTGGGGTCTCGCCAGCGCCAAGTCGAGAGGAAGTATCACTTCCTTAGCCCAACTCTTGTAAAGTGACTCCTAAGAGGTTGGCACCACAAGTTTTATATATATTATATCAAATATGTAATATAGATATAATATATCTATATAATATATAGATATATATATAATATATAGATATATATATAATATATAGATATATATAAAACTATAAAATATACATATAAACCTATAAAACAATATAATATATATAAAAATAATCTCTCTCTATTTTATATATATTTATATATCATTATATTTATATGTATAATGGATATTTATTTATATAGCCATATCTATATCTATCTATATCAGTGGCTACCAACCTTTTTTTGCTGCAACCCTAAATCTGGGTCGTGACCCCCGCCCCCAACTCACTCATGCCCAGTGGCGCCAACAGAGCCCAGGCCGAGTTGGGATTGTGGGGGCAGCAGGTGGCAAGAGCTGTGTGGACCACGCGCTGGGAGAGCCCCCCAGGCAGGATGGGTGGAGCAAGAGGCAGACCCTGATGTGGGTCGCACCCTGAGATTGGGAGCCACTGATCTATCTATCTATAATGGATAGCTAGGCTGGTACCATGAGTTATCCATTATATATATATTTATATATTGATTGATTGATCTATCTATCTAGATATCTCTCTGTATATCTTTATCTATGTATAGATATAGCTATGTAGATAGATATAGATATTTATCTATCTATCTATCTAGAAAGAGAGATTATTTTATATATATTATTTTATAGTTATATCTATCTATCTAGATATATCTAGATAGATATAACTATAAAATAATATATATAAAATAATCTCTCTAGATAGATAGATAGATAGATAGATAGATAGATAGATAGATATAAAATGGATGGCTAGGATACTGCTTGACTGTATTTAAATCCAGTTCTTATCCCTCCACAATGTGGTTTCACATGCTTCCTAACTATGTGGGATGCCCCATGGCCATGCATTTTAAGGGGGAAAATAAAACCCTTAACCAGTCCTCCCATGAGATCTCTGCATGGAAGAGCCTCCCCAAACGCACTGCCATCCACAAGCGTGCATGGGACAGCTGCCCAGCTTTCCTAGACGGCAGAGATAAACACAGCGGTGCCACACAGTAGATGTGGGCAGGCCAGCATGCTCCTGCTTGGAGAGATCCGGCGACGTGGACACACTGGATCGCATTGCTCGACGGCGTCAGAGGAAAGTGCATAGCTGAGGGTCTCAGCCACAAAGAGACAGCCTTGCTTGTGCTGGCTCACTGTGCTTATTCATTAGGCCTTTGCACCTCTGTTTAGGCACGGACCCACTGCGCAGCACCATAATAATGAAATAATCTCTTATTTTCTCCTTGCTGGAGGAGGTAGGAGCAAATATACAAATGATCCCCGTTCCAAAAAAAAGTGCATTTTTGCAATGACCTATAGCCACCCATTTGCAAAAATCAAACCTTACTATGAAGTTGCAAGTGATAGCAATAAAACCCAGGAGTGGCAGTCCCAGCAGCTGGGAGTTGGGCACGCTGCTTGCCCTGGTTTCATACATTGCAGCTGGTGCTAACGCACTCTTACCGGTGTAAATGAACCTCCCAGGCGTTCCCTTGCAGAACTGCTTCGATTTGTAGGACAATGTGACTTCTACCACACCAGGGATGTGTCGGGGAGGCGTCTGAACTCGGATTGCATGAGGAGTAATCAGCTAGAAGAAAACATAGGGAGGGGGGGAAAAGCACTGTTACAAGCCGAACACTTCTTTAATAACACTTTCCTCACGGATCTCAGTAAACAAAGCTTTGAAACGTGTAATTAACCTGTCAATGTTTGAATACAATCTTGATGTAACCCACATAAAAGCCAGTGACAACAATATTTACAAGCGTTCTCCTTCTCAGCCATAACAACATTATCTCAGTTGTCATACACGCCAAGCACTTGCTTCCTTCTATGAACATTAAGCCTGGCTTAGCGCGACGGCTCAAGCCAGCACACGCCAGATGAAGGTTTTATACTCCGGTGGTCACAACGGTGCCTGACTAACACACACTTTACAAACGGAGGATTTGCTAAAGGTTTGGACAAAGACCGTTACACTAAGGTTAAATCTATCGAGCACTTGGACTCCAGATGCGCAGGGGAACACATGCCATTTAACCATGTGGATCCCAAGTCTCCCACCATCGTGTGCATGCGTGTGATGGTGCATTTCTCGTGCAACTCTGTGCAAACCTGCTTTTCACTACTGGAGCAAACAGAAATGACTGCACAACGGGCATGCCAATACCAGCTCCAGACCACACAAAGAGTATTGCAACGAAGCACAGCATGCCTACTGTGTGTGCACTGCACGCAAAGATGAAGGTAAATGTGGGTATCGCATGGGCCATGACACGTTTACTGCCAGATCACTTTCTCAGATATTACTCCGGAGTAAAGTTACACCGCTATGTTCAGAGGACACATGGCCCCCTCTCCCACGGTAGATGTATTACAAGACCTTGCCACTAGGTGGCAGGGAAGACGGTGATAATAACGTGTCTGCACCGAACAAACAGCCACCCAAGGGGGGAACGGAGGAGAGCTGTGAACACACTATACTAGTGTAATTTTACCCAAGGTAAAATTAAGTCCACTTGTTCCCAGAGGTAACGTCACTCCAGAATCAAGCGACTTACCCTGTAGTAAGGCTGTGCAAGGCAAGCTCTTTCCATTTTCACTGCAAAGTCCATTTACGTGTCATATGTCTGCACCCTCAGAGAAACTGTGAGTACGTGCCAACACCCTTGCTCTTGAGAGTGGTTATTTCGTGTGCCCAGTGCTGCCCTAGGGTGGTTACACTACCTTCATTTTGGTGGCTAGTGCACAGTGGCTGTGTCTACATGAGACGCTTTACTGTGCAGTAGACTACTGTGCAGTAAAGCATCACCATTCACACATGTAGGCTTAGTCTACTGCGCAGTAAATTTACTGCACAGTAAAGCCAAATAGCATTAATTGCACATGCAGACGCACCCACAGAGCAGGCATATTCTCTGTCATTGCTCAAGGCTGTGGCAACATCCACCCCCTCTTGCCATGCCCTCTCCTGAGCCCAGACTGCCCTCTCAGAAAAGGGCTGTGAAAAGGTCAGCCACTTACTCTGCAGAGCAGCTCTAGGAGCCAAGCAAACACTTGGGGCATCCAGGCAAATGGTCCCTGGTCTGCAGGCAGTGTGATGGTTGTGTCTAGAAGCAGGGCAAGACCCCAGTGGGAAGACTTGGAAGGAATCGCCAGAGCTCCTCTACCTTTGCCTTATTATTATCCGAGCTTCCCCATGACTTTCGAAGAGGCTGTCTGGAGGGAAGCATGCCATGGGGGCAGGAGGAGCAGTGGGGTGGATGGTGGGGCTGGTGAAAAGCCTTACACACGTATCAGAAGAGAAGCAATCCTTTACATTTAATAGAATGGGCTGCACCCCACAGCTCTTGCGCTGAAGGGAGCCCGACTGCCTTGATTTTAGAGCACGTCACTGGTTGTTCATCCTCATTACTGGAGCCAGTCACTGTTTCATGGCAAGCCACACTCTGGATGAAAAATTAAAATGAAACCTTTCTGATAATGGTTTGGGGTTTTGTTGGTTTGGGGGTTTTTTGTTTTGTTTTTGTTTTTTTATAAAAACTTTCTTTTTGGCAATTTTTTTTCAATTTTTGCAGACCAAAGAGGGGTTGTTTCCTCCTGAGTGACAACCAAACACTTTGGAAAAGCATTTTCAAAAGCTATTTTTTTCTGATTTTTAATTTAAAAGTAGGCTTTAAAACATTAAAAGGAAAAGAAAAGAAATGTAATACATCCCTACAAAAGTCACTGGCCCTTTGTGGTCATCTCTAGTTTGTCTGTTGTGTGAGTTTTGAGCACAACTCCTAACACCCTCCCCCCTATATCTCAAGAATGAAAATCCCCAAAGACAAGAGTTGGCAACAAAACACTAAGGAACTGGGAATGCTGCTCAGAGATGCGGCCATCTCTCTTATGTGAATGAAATGCACTGCAAAAAGTTCCCATACATTAAAAAAAAAATTGATGGAAAAAAGAAGTCAGTGCTACCGCCCCCACCTGTTCAGAAGAATGAATCAGGCCCCCCCCAAGAAATCAAAAGACTGGATTAAAAATCATGAGATTTAAAAATAAAAAATCAGCAGGAGGTTCTTTTTATTTCCCTTTTGGTATTTTCAGGCTTACAAGCTTGTTCCTGAGGACCTAGATACTCACTTCTTAAAATGAAATGTGTCATTTAAAAAAAATGAAGCCCAGCTGACTCCAGGAGCTGGCACTTAGAGAAAAACAGTCATTGTTACAAGATATTTAGGCTAAGGGCACAAATTACACACAGACTGGTGTAAGTGATCTGAAGCTGGCTCCAATCCCTAACACAACAGAAGTTCAGTGCACAGAAACCACTTTCAAATGTACAGCCGATACTGGTTTAAGGTAAACCTGGATGGATGTACTATCAGACTGAACTGATTTAGGTTAAATTGGTTTGTTGAACTTCTGTCCCAGATCCCCTCCAGATTCAAGTTCACTCACGGTCCCCCAGCATCCCAGGATGCTTTGCACCTCCTCCATTAACCCTGCCCTCACAGGATGGGTGGGCTAGCTTTGGCCCAAGCTGTCAGCTCCAGCCTGGCAGAGGTGTGCTCTAGCACCCCCTGGCTTCTGGCCTGGGCCACTGCAGGCATGTGGCTGCATTTCTGGGATCAGAAGTGAATGTCTGTTCAGTTGCTTGTCGGTTCAATCTACGCTGGTTAGACTAACCTGCAAAGATTGAATCCATTCAACCTCGGGTTTTTTTGATTGTCTGTGCCTAGCCCCTATGAAAGCACATGTATTGGACACAATAGAAAATGGGGGGGAATAAATCTTAAAGAAAAAATTGCTAAGGGCTTTAAAAAAGAAAAGTTTCCAGCTTCCCCTTCCACATCACCACTCCAAGAGAGCTCACCGAAAGAGGCAGACTCTCGATGCATCTTTGCTTTCCCGGCCCTTACTGGTGTGGCACCACGAGAGTGGTCTTTCAGCATAACTCGTGGCATTTTCCAGTACACTTCTGCCCTGGTTCTCAAGAAATGCCTAACCTATTTATGGGACGCTGTTACCAAGGACGGGCGAGTGAAGCCAGTTTGCTGGTTGGTTCTTTACAAACAGTTTGGTTTTCCTTTGTTCTCTGAAGTAAATAAATGTCACTGTGTTTAAAGCCACAAGAACACAACTCTCTCGCCCACACGTTCCCAAAGGGGGAACATTATGCCTCGAGTCCTGTGTTCCAGGACACTCAGGTTATATTTTGCTCTAATGTAGGCCTTGATGTGCAGAGAAAAGGAAATCTGAGTTTTATAAACCCGTGGGCTCTCCAGCTTTCTGTGCAACAGAAACAGCTTAATGCCATGAGTTTGCAGCGAGGATCGATAAACAGCCTTATTTACCATTATGTCTGACGTGTAATATGGCAGCACTTGTGAACACCGATCAAAACCCAGAGCCGCACTCTTTCGAGCAGTGAAGAAGATGGGGGTGGAGGCAATGGTCTCTGGCTACGACTGCCTGTCTACTAGCACCAGGAGAAGGAATGACTCGATCCAAATAGCCCTTTCTCTGCTCCAAAATGCAGAGAAAGGTAGGAAGGGAGAAATCAAAAGCACTAGCCAACAGCGAGAGGCCATGAAATCAGACTTTCCTGAACCAGGATGCCATATTTCAGCCACCCTGATCTGATGCCTATTCTTTTTTGAAGTTGGAGATTTCAAGCAAAGCATTCACCTCTGATTCAGAAATGAGCCCGCAACAAAACCCCAAACCTACCTTCTTCTTCCCCCTCAAGCTTTGGGAAAATTGGGCTCTGGATTCAGGTATCAACCATGCAGCTAGCCTCATTCTAGACTGGGATTTTTAGGTAAATTGGTCTAATACTTGGCATCTGTATCAGCTGTTTTATATAAACTCACTTATGTCAGTTGGGACACATAATGGATTGGATTAAAACCTGAATTGCAGAGGTCTCCAAAACAGAGTGAGGTACGTGCCCTTTAAAATCCAAAACACATTAGGGGTTGCATTTGTGCAATAAACTTCTTTTCGTGGTTTGCTAATATATTTTAGACATTCTTGAGTGATGCAGCATCGTTTCACACTGCGGAGAGTGCCAGGCCACTTTTTTCCTTTTTTTTTTTAAAATGACATTGTATAAAGAGATGCTATTCATACAAGTCCCCAGCTTATTTTTGCTTGCTTGAGCACTAGTTTGTGGTTCCAGGCATGGTGACAATGAGTCATAAATTTAATTTGGATTTGAAGTGGGGGACCATTCAAACAGAGCTGATCAAAATGCAACCTCGTACCCACTGTTGGGGCTGGTCCTGCTTGGAGCAGGGGTTGGACTAGTTGTCTATAGTTCACTCAGGGTAGTAAAGCTTTGACCATGAGAGAAGCCAGGGAGCATCTACACAATGGTATAGGCCTACATTTTCAAAACTGACCAGTGCTTTTGGATGCCTTCACTTCTGGATGCCCGACCGGAGATGCTTTCAAGAGCCCTGGGTTTTAGAAAGACAGTGCTGAGCCCTTCTTGGAGATCAGGCCTCAAAGACTACATGCAACGGCTGAGACACCCAAAAGCAAACATCAGCTCTGCAAATCTTAGCCGCAGACTTTGGTTCAGCAACGTAATGATTGCCGACAGCCTCTATGCCATGCGAGAGCAAGGAGCTGATGTTTCCAAGTCTCTCCAACTTCTCTCAGTATAAAAGGCAAGACTGAGTTTCCAGCTGACCCGGCAAATGCGCAGACTGCTCCTGGCAAGCAACTGCTCAAAGAAATGGCCCGTTTGAATAAACAGAGCAGAATACTTATTAACAAACTCATTTCAACTTATAGTCACGAGTATTTGCTCCAACACCTGACGCTGAGCGGTACGTTCTTGCATTCAGGGGAACGAAACAAGCCCAAATATTGGCCGTCGCTCATGTAAGTTACTCACAAGACAGCCAATGCTGCAGTGCTTGAAAATTAACATAGGATTTTAAAATCGTTTTCATAAGTAATTTGGGAATTGCATATTAATTGAACTCACTGGCTTGAGGTATCTGCCTTTCTGCACAAAATTAATGTGACAAATTAAGTTTTTATTTAGTTCTCCTCTGGCTGAGAAAGGTTGTAATTATGTTAGAGTGTTTACAACTAAAATATATGTTTAAATAATAAATATGTGTTTCAGAAACCATTTTAAATCTCCTTCTTTACCATAGCCAACTCCATTTCAAGTGTATAAATATTTCAATTACAAGACTCGGATACATGTAAAATAAATTAAAGCTATATTATTTACATTTCAAATATTTGTACTACATACAGTTTGACAGCAACAAATATATATTTTAAATGAACGGGGATTTTTTTTTTCATTTTCAATTTGAATCTGAAATGAGGTGGAATTTGTACTTTAAGTACCTGTATCTTGTAGGTACTCATACAGCTCCCATTGCAAGAGCATCTGAGCACCTCCTAATCCTTCGTGTCTTTCTCCGCACCGCACCGCACTGCTGGGAGCAGGGGGCTAATCTTGCTGCAGGGTTGGAGATGGGGACCTCGAGCTGAAAGAAACTACGCCCTTTCCCCATTGCCACACGGGAAACCCATGGCAGAGCAAGGATTTCATCTTTGGTCTCCCGAATCCCAGCATTTGCTGTCACCCCAGAATTCAAGTTTTTCTTTGGGTTTCCTGCAACTCGGTCAAAACTAGCAACTCCAGGAAAGAGCCACTGAAAACGTCACCTCCTTTTGACCAGAAAACTCATTGATTCAGCTATATTAACATTTGACCTAGATTTTTTTCTTTTTTGACAGTCCTGCTCCAGGGTTTGAGTGTGCAATGACACCCCCAAGCCGGGCAGTTTCCTTTCAAGCTCTGCTGCGGTCGAGCAAACGCCTTTCCCCTGGATCGTGACCTTCCTTTTTTGGGTTCGGACAACCTAAGAGGCATTTTTAGGGCGGAGACGAGGCCGCAGATGGCTTAGGCACGTGCGGTGCGCGTGGACGCTGCGTGCACTTTGAATTCTTTAGAGATCATTTTGGTAACTCACTCATTTCCAGGATTATTTTTTAATAGCCTCCTCATTTTTTTAGCACTCATCTCTCTCCCCCTTTGGGCTTTCATACTCCATGACCAAACCAGAGGAACAACAGCACAGTGCAAACTGTAGGATAATTTTCATTTGAACGACTAATTATAACCCTAACATTCCCAACCAATAAATGAACGCCTTTCGGTCTGACTATTCGCAATATCTGTCTTCTTTTAGGAAAGGCCTGTCCAACAACTTGCAAACCAATGAGATTTTGAAACCACACTGGTTATACAGACAGGGCTTTATAATGGAAGGGCCAATTCTGGGTACACCCTTCTCCGTCCCAATGCCCTCTCAGACCGAGCCTCTTCACTTTTCCTTGTTAAAAACCTTTACCCACAATAGTTCCCATCCTAACACATCGCTGAAATCACAGAGGTGCTTTCATGATGCAAGAGCTTCAGGACTGGGCCCATGTGCTATGCCTATTTTTTTTTTAATAATATACTTTCATCTGCTCCCATCCTTACGTGGGGGGATGTGAGAGGGAAAGTCCGCAGCAAATATTAGAGGGCTCTCTTCATAGGAAAATTGCTGCCATATGTGTAACAGAATCACCAGGGGTGAAAGGGTCAGATCTGAAGTAAATTATAATATTGATTTAATATTTATAATGTACAATCCCAAGGAGCAGAAAGAACGAGGGAAAACAGGATTCTCCTTCCAGCCCTTCTATCATGAATACTAATTTAATGAGGAAATTTAACTCTGCACCTGAATCTGAAGGAAGTTTGTGTCTGACCAAAATGTGGCTGTCCCGGTATAGTATAATTGATGCAATAAGGCTGGCTAGTCACTAAGATCAGTGCACTTATTTCAGTATTCATCCCTCACAAAGATCAACTCAATGCAAAGCTTTCAGACCCCCCAAAGGTAACACGTGAAACCCTCTGGGCGAGCTTTCTCCTGGTGCCGGTCACGTCTCTGGGATTTTTGTATTGGTTTCCCCGGGCCTGGCCAAAGGGGTGTTGTGTTGATCTCTCTCTTTTGAGATTTAAATGTTTCACTGGTGTTTGGAAAAGGAAAGAATCAAATCACATTGGGGGACACAATAAGATAGCAAAAAGGAAGTTAAGAAGAACGAGCAGGGAAATAGAGGCAATAAAAGTAAATGAGAGGCAAGAAAACATTGCCCTGAAGATATAAATGTCTCTGCTGGGAAGGAAAATGATGCTTTCCCACCATGGATGTGCAGAACAAGATAGCTAGGTATTCAGAGCCAGCTCCCCAGGTGGGCTGAGGACCTGAAGCCCCCCCTGAAGTCAATGGGAGCTGCAAGTCCTTAGCGCCTCTGAAAACCAGCGTTGCTGGCCCTTTTTTTAACTGGACCTTATTTACCGTATGTTAAATGCACAATCCATCACAGAGGTGCGCGTTGATCCTTGACCCTTCCCCGAACTAAATGGCAGTGCCTAGGTGCAGGGCCACTGCAAGAGGGGCAAGTCCAGGGATTCAGGCCACAGGCAAATTTGGTTTGTTTCCAGGGAACTGAGTGAGCAAAAGAAGGATTTCACAGCTAAACATTTGTGGCTGATTGAGCGTTAGGCTCAGAAAAAAAGCAGGCTAGCTATAAACTAGACAAAGCTATTAGACATTAACGTTCAGACAACACCTACCTCACTCCAAACCAGCATGGTGCCGAATATGACCTGTAACCCATCAAAGAAATTGTCTCCTATGATGATGACAGTGGCACCTCCTGTAGTCCATCCTTCACTTGGACTGATGGCTTTGATACATGGTGTAGCTGCTTTTCAACACACATGAAAAAGAGAAGTATTCTGCTGTTAGAACCAGATTTTAATGATAGAAGACCTGAGAAAAAAAAATAAAAGGACCTTTCATCCCCCCCACCCCTCGTAACACAAAGAGACCTCATTCTTTCGAGCAATGCATGTGTGACCCCCAACCAGCTCTTTGGAGAGGGTATTTCTCCTCATTAATTTGTGTTTGCTTTGGTTGTTTCTATTAAGAAGATAAATATTTATTTCAGACTATGCAAAAAAAAATAATAAAAAGATGGGCAGAGACCAGCTGGATAACAGTGCACATTCCTCTATTATATATGAAATGCTGAATTCCTGAGTCAATAATAAGATGATCGGAAGCAAGTGTCCTTTATTATCTATCACAGGATAAATTAACCAAGGAAAGACTCCGAAATACTATGGAAACTGTTAGCTAAACACAAAAGGGTGTAACCCTCTGTGTTGCTCTAATTCCTCTGCAATAGGATCCAGGTTCAACCACCCTGCCATGAGGCAATGCATTGGCAAGAAAAGCTGCTAGCAAGTCAGTCAAGTCAGAAAGGTTAAGGAGGTCCCAGGGATGCTGGTAACTATTGTGTCATTAGGAAATGAGTTGAGGGTGAACATCTCCTGCTGCACACACAAGGCAAACCTCCCTCTCACGTGCTGGCTTCCTGACATGCTATCGGCCACGGGCCCCCTGCGAGGATGCTGACACCCCTATAGATGTGAACAGTGCTCAACTCTGCCAGCTAGACCTTTGGACACGAGGGCCTCTATTTTAGGGCATTTTATGTGTGCCAAGCACGGGGACCGCCGCTCCAGAGGGAGCCCTGGACACAGATACGGGTGATGTGAAGCTAGTTGGATGGGCAGAAGGGTAGGGCTCAATCCCGTAGGCGACTGACCTAAAGCCCTGTATGGGAACAGCATATAGGATCAAATCCTTGGGGATCTTTTATGTCAAACTGCAGGCCAGATCCTCACCAGCAGTGAAATTCTGACTTCTGCAAAGCAGGGACGTTGACCATCCTGCATTAGGGCTGGGATTGCAACCCTGGCATTACGTGGCATGGCTCCACGGAGAGCGGGGTGCTTTATTAGTATATACAGGCCAGCTGATTGGAGCATTTGCCCTTGATGAAGAGCTGCTTATTGGTGGAAAACCTGATCTGCTTGAACGGCTCATTCGGCTCAGAAATTCCAAATAAATGTGAATGTGTCCCAAGCCTGCAGGCAGGTAGTTCATAAAGAATGAAGGCAGATAAATAAAATGCACGGTTGTAGGTGACCTGCCATATACTGCTTCCAACACAAAATGTTAAATCAGCACTAGGCATTAATGCTGTTATTTATTAGTTGACGGTGGGAGTTGGACTGCAAGAATTGATGTACCCGGCAAGAAGATCGTTCCCGTGAGCTACTGTGAAGGGTGGGTGGGCAGGGAGCTGGAAATGAGGACGGGTCTGGAAGGCAAGTTGTTGAGTCACCCCTAGCAGTAAGTGTTTCTGTGGGCATTCGTACAGAAAAGCTCCAGGGTGATGGATGGCAGACACAGGACGCACACAAACTCCATCCCCGCTTACAAAAGCTGGTAAGTGTCAGGCACAAACTTTTCCACTACTTAACCTGATGGAAGTGCCAGCGAAAATACAAAAAAACCCCGCGCACACCAAAATCATTACACCGCTCCAAACTTGGCAGAAAACAGCCCTTTAACTTTTACATGAGCTAACAAAAGAAACATCCTAACATTACAGTCATGAAAATGCAGTGCGCACACAGAAGTAACTTCAAGATGTGTAATTTGGATTCAGGTTACTTGCATAAAACCGTGCATAAAAAACTTTGGAAAGTCCAAGCCAAATGCTTTCCTTTAGACTCAGCTCATAGCAAAGCATTTACAGCTAAGGCAGCTTTGCAAAAACCCATCTAGCCTTTTCACAGAATCTAATCATTTCATAAATAAAAATGAAAATTGCTTCCAAATTACACACTTCCTGCTAGTTACAACTCACGGTGGACACACACACCCTAATAAAACCTAAACATAACCAGTTTTGCATGTGTCAGTGAGAGAAGTGAGTTTTTTCTTAAAGGTTACAAAGCAAACTTTTTTTTTTTTTTAAGAGAAAAAAACTCAATATATAAAAACTGTCTGAGTCCTCAAATCATTAAAAACATATGCAGGCTTCCGAGTCACACATTCAGTTCATCTCTAAAATGAATGCAAGATATTGCTGTAGTTGCTGAACCCAACTACAGGTCTTGGTGGGCACATCTAGATGAGATGCTAACTGCGCAGTAGCCTAATACTACTGCACAGTAGTGTGTCACGGCAAAAAATGTGCTAATATGCTACTGCGCAGTAGTATTAGGCTACTGCACAGTAAATGTCACTAAAAAGCCGTGCACCAGCACCGTGCACAGTAACTGGTGCTACTGTGTAGTAGATTTAGTACTTGGTTATGCAAGTACTAAACTTAATGCGCAGTACCTACAGCACATTCATGAACGTGTAGACGCACCCACTGCTCCTCTCACAAGGTGGGATTTTTTTTTTTGATGTCCTCAGCACAGAGCAGGGCAGAGCGCTGTAGTCTTTCCACCGGTTGATTGTTAGGTTTTGATGTATCTAGCACTTAAGGAAGTGTTTAAGTGCAAGATCAGGTCTAAGCCCCATCAAAGCAAGTGGGACTTTGAGCAGGCGCTCGCGTGCTTTTCTTAATTGGCCTGATGGCCCCTCCGACTTAATTTAAGCAGGCGGCTGGTTCCAGCAGAGTCAACCAGACGGATCGCACACTTGAAATTACGTGACTGCTTAAGTCCTGTGCTGAATGAGCAGGGACCTGGTGTTTAGAAGAAAATTTTGTCTCGCTAACATTTCAGGCAATTACGACTCCAGGATGCGTTTCCCTTGAGATATTCCCTCCTCTTCCCCCCCCACCACCCAACTCACACTTGGTGTTTTGACCCAAGTGTTTCCGTGTGTGGTGCCGGGTCGGGAAGGCACTGGCAGAGGTCTTGTAGCGTAGGACCAAGGGGGAGCTAGCTCCAAGAGGCAACGTGCGAGCTAGCACACCTGGGAGGAATTGCTCTTCTATCACTAGCAAAAGCTAGTGTTGTTCTTGGTGCTAAGCTTATGTAGTCTTGCTGCACCCCAGGCCCTGCTCTTCCAGGGCACAAGCAGAATGACTCTAATTGAATGGAAGATACTCTTCTGGGGTGGAAGAATCGGGCCTCGGTGCTCCCCCCGAGGCGAGAGGGAGGTTCCTTAGGACCTCCACACACTGACACCTTTTCATTGCACCCCCAGGCTGGGGGCAGACACAGGGGGGCCTTAGCTCCGCACACGTCTTCTGCTAATCATTTGGCGTCTTTACTCATGTTTCATTTCCCAGGAGATGTTTCCTTCTGAGCAACTTGACAAAAATAAAAAATGCTGATTGGAATATTTGTCCCAAAGGAAATGTATAGACTCATAGAAAATTCAGGCTGGAAAGGACCTCAGGAGGTCACATCTAGTCCAAGTCCTGCTCCAAGCAGGACCGGCCCCAACTCCATCATCCCAGCCAAGGTTTTGTCTACCCGGGTCTTAAACACCTGCAAGGATGGAGAGTCCACCGCCTCTCTGGGGAGCCTGTTCCAGCGCTTCACCACCCTCCAAGTGAGAATATTTTTCCTAATATCCAGCCTCAACTTCCCTTGCTGCAACTTGAGCCCATTGCTCCTTGTCCTGTCATCTGCCCCCACAGACAACGGTCCAGCTCCATCCTCTTTGGGACCACCCTGCAGGTATTCTGATATTTCCATCTTTGTTTTGGTCCAGAAAGAGGACAAAATGGCAATGTTCTCGTAGAATGAAAGGCTCACCATCCCAGCCCCCAACTTCTAGTTGCAAGATGTCGAAACTGTGCAAATAATCACTATTTTCCATCCCTTCCTCCCCCCGCCTCAAAAGAAAACCTTTTCCAGAGACAAACTTTGCTTTGGCTGAAACCCTGCATTTGATTGCAAAGAATTTGGGGTCCAAAAATTTGACCAGCTGTAATAATAAGGTAGTGAAACATGTGCCATTACAACAGGTGGGCTTACAATAAGGAAGAGTGTATATACCCCCACCCGCCCACACCCACTGAATAATGAAAGGCAGACTAACCATATCCTGGACTAAAAGAGCTCAGTCGCTTCATTACCAGATGTCATTTGAAAAAAAAAAAGAATCACTCAATTGTTCAGGGGACTCTATTCACACTACTCGCTCAAAGCCGAGTCTCCGCACTGAATAAACGCCATGGACCAAAGTAACTACAACCCCTTCACGCTGTAAGCAGAAGCCTTGCAACGTCTGACGGATGGCCATATGAACATGTACCGCCACTGGTGAATGTTGCTTATGCTTACGGGTCTTTTCTCCTCTCATTTTTTGCAAGATTTGAAGCAAAATAATTGTTGGACTGTAAAGATGCCTTTTTGTTCTGCACCTCCTGCGACAGCATCTTTGCAGCCCTCGTGTACACGGGATGTTCGGTGCCAGCATCAAAAGAGAAAAGTTTTGCGCTGGGCATGGGGCGGGTGCACTGCGTGCACGTGCATTTCCCCGCTCCCTGGAAAGGAGATTTTTCTTCCTTCAAAGTGTGACAATAAAATGATTACCCCGCCACAGTTTAGCATAATGGTTCAGAAATGCTTGTGGCATATTGCAGAGTTAAAGTGGAAATTATTAGGTAGCTCTTCTTTGTTATAATAATGATCACTCCACAAATAAAAGCTCTTCTCCCAAAGGTACTGCAAGGCACAAAATGCTAATTCCGAAGATTATGTGTGCGCTTTTATTAAATATTACTGTGCCCTGTCTGTTTGAGGGCTTCACTGCTCTGATTGTTTTACGAGTGCCATGGTAATGTCAGCCCCATCTCGCTAGCAGCAGGCACACATTTTAGCTTTTGTATGAGAGTTGATCAAAGGCCACGTGCTGGGGGAATTGCTGAGAAAACACGGACAAGCGATAAAAATCTAACAGATTAATTGGTTTAAATTTCATTTCAGGACATTGAACTTTGACTTGGGATGCTAATGCTACACTATGAGTCAGGGCCTAATTACCCGATTTCCAATTTGCCTCTGAACAATGGCTGGGAGGGAGGGAGGGAGGGGGAATAACAACAACCACCACTGCCACCACCACCACCCTGCACAACCGCGGGTACATATTTAACAACTCGTATGCTCTATGCAGACAGTTTTGCTGGGGAATACCCCCATCCCTTGCTCAGCTTGCCAAACTTTTGTATTTGTCTCGAATCTCAACCGAAGACACAAGAAATACCAGATGCCCCCCAAGAGCATCAAGCATTTTGATTTATACAGTCAACGGGAGAGCAACCCAAGCCCCTGCAAACGTGCGCCGGACCTCTCCGACTCTTCATTAGGGACTTGGATTTATCGGGGGACCTGCATTTTACCCTCCAATAGAAATGATGTATTTCATGGATATAAAACAGGGGCCAGAGGGAAAACAGTGTTTACTTCAAAGTTTATGGGTGGCCTCAGGAATAAGGGTTAATTGAGCTCAGAGGTACATGCTCACTCAGGTGAATTAGTGGGAAACACAGCTAGCAGCAGGGATCTGGGGCTGCTCTTATTTTGCTTCTGAAATCTATTTGTGCGATGATTAATATCCAGTTTGTGCTGCTGACTGTAAGAATGACCTCGTCTGCAGTTTTTATCATAAAATATCATTTCATCCTCCATTATTCCATAGATGAGGCTCTGGCAACAGTTGCTGTATCACAACAGGAGTTTAAATGATGGGATATACGTTTATCTTCTCCTTATTTTTAATGTGATTGACTGCGATGTGCAAACATAGCGTAATTGCATAAAGCCGGTTCAAGTGGGGAAGTCAGGTGCAGCTGCCATATGTCTCATCTTAAAGGGAATTTTCAAAGTTAAAAAAGATGAAAATGTGGGCTTGATCTTAAACGTATTTGTTTTTATTTTACATTTACTTAGGCAATGCCCTTGTCCAACGCTCAGATAAATCACCTGCTGAGGAAACGACGCGCTTACAAGCTTGATCCCACAACACGCTGAGCTCCCTCAGCTCCCGCTATTGATCTGGGCCCTGATTCAGCAAAGCGTCGGGCTGAAATTCCCAGAAGTGCTTTGCAGCCGGGATCGAGGACCAAGGTTTCTCAGTGCGATTAAGCAACGCTCCATTCAACGTTGCAAGACCCATGTGCCGTAGCTGAGTCCCATTTCCAAACGAAGCATAGGCAAAGCCACCTACAGAAAAAAGGGCAACTGGGCATTTCCCCCCAGTCCTGGGTATTATGGGAGGAGAGGGGTTGAACTGGATAGATATATATTTTTTAATGGGGCACAAACGGCTGTTACACAAAACTTCCTTGTTCATCTTAGAACCATTATATGGTTATATTCCCCTTGCCATAACTAATAGCACCCCTGGCCCTAACTTCAGGGGCTGGCAGGAGGTGCATGAGCATCTGGTGGGGAGGCGGCCGTAGCTCAAGAAATTGTCCTGGACATCAAAAAATTGTGCAAGTGGCACTGAACACGGGCACTTGGGCACTGGAAGTTGGCTAAGTCTCTAAAGCTTTGCAGCACTAGGCAGAGTCCCCCTCTCCCACACCCTGGCTTTTTTTTTTTTTTCCTTTTTGGACAAAATTTTGCTATTTCCAAAAACGGAAAATGTAATTAACTCTGGCTGTTGCCCCTCATATCTTCCATTTACATTTTTTTCTATGCCAGCTTCTTTTTTTTCCATTTGGCCATTCACTCTAAATGACAGTGCATCACCCATTGCAACCATGCACCTGCATCCCGTGGTGGGGACTTTTCTTTCCAGAGCCAAAAAGCTTCACTTTAAAAAAATCGGCCTAGTTAAAAACCATACCGCAGTTTTGCTTTGCCCAATGTTCTGTTACTGATGCTGCTGCTATCATCATCATCGTTATTATTACCATTGTTTTTCTTCCAGCAAAATGACAGTGGTTCTCTCGCACAGAGCTCAGCTTAACTTCTACGGCTAGAATTTCTCCTTAATTTCCAAGGACAGAAATTACACGCAGACCAGCATAAGTGATCGGAAACCAGTTCCAATCGATAACGTAACAGAAGTTCAGCGCACGTAAACCACTTTCAAAATGGCCAAAACCGGTTTACGATAACCCTGGATAGATGTAGCATCACACTGAACTGGTTTAAGTTAAATCGGTTTATTGAACTTCTGTCCTCCTCCAGGTTCAAGTTCACTCACAGCCCCCCAGCATCCCAGGATGATTTGCACCTCCCCCACAAACCCCCACTTCTCAGGGTGAGCGGACTAGCCTTGGCCCAAGCTGTCTGCTCCAGCCCAACAGGGAGGCATGCTCTAGCGCCCCCCAGCTTCTGGCCTGGGCCATTGCAGGCATGTGGCTGCATTTCTGGAATCAAAAGTGCATGTCTGTCCACTCGCTTGTCGGTTCAATCTATGCAGTTTAGCGTAATCTGTGAAAACTGAATCAATTCAGCCTCGGGCTTTTTAACTGTCTGTACTTACCCCAAATGCCTGCTTACCCAACCACGCCCCCTACGCATTTGCTTTGCCCCAAAGAGACTTGCAAGCATTTGAATTTGTCTTTACCGTGTCTATAGGATGCGTCCTAGAGAAGGTGTCTAAAATGCGAGGCACTGAGGCTGGGAGGACAGGGCATGGGCCAGCATGTGTTACACGCAGCACCCATGGCACTAAATCTTCAATCTTAAGCTAAACAATGCGATTGCTGTTTATCTTAGTAAAATGATGATCTTCCTGCTTCCCTCTTTCATATCACGGCCCGCTCCTTTTCCTATTCAGCTCTGACAATAAGCAGCTGCCATGCAGGAAGCAGAGTAACAGAGGTTTCCCTCTCGAGAAGATTACTTCTGTAGCTTTATGTAACACATGCATGAGGTCACAATGCCCCACTCCCTCCACTCCCCGTCTGAGGCATCGCGGCATTTGGGCACTGCAAGCATTAGAGATGACCGCACTGGGCCCACAATGGCAACCTCCCATTGGCTCTCTGTGACATGCACACCACTGAAATCGTGTTGCAATAAATACAGTAATCCTGCCGTGGGATTTGGGCGTGATGGGTAGCTCAATGTATATTTTTTTATGTAATGAGGTTAAGGGTTTTAGCTGAAGCATCATTACTCCCAGAATGCTTTGCTCCTGTTTGATGGGAACTAGTGATGGAAATCCCCTAGTATAAAATGCCACCTCTGATCCACACTCAAAGCCCTGTTTTCTTCTCTTGTCCTTGCTGAAGCTTTTACTAATGCAATCACATTTTGCCAGTGCTTCTGCACTCCTCTTTCCTGGATGAACCCTTGTGCTTTCCTTTTCTGACCCCTGGTTTGAGGTGCACAATGGCAAGGGAGGAACAAGGCAGCGCTGAATAATAAAAGGTGTGTTACTCATCATTTCCACATGAGGTGCCAATGGCCACACGCACAATGACTTGCCTTAACTATTAACACTGGAGGACTAAAAATGGCCCTAAGCAACCTTCTCACCCACTACTTCAACAGCAGTAACTTATGGCTGGTTCTGTATGAGGGGATGAAGGTGGCATAGCACCAAAAGGTACTCTGCATCCTTTTCTTCACTCCCTTCACCCTGTTTTTGAAAGTGAGTTAGGGCACATGGGAAGCTAAAGCTCAGATTCAAAGAGGGGCACAATCAGAGAGACCCTCACCACTGCCTAGCAAACTAGAGCAAGGGGTCGTGAGCATGCTCTGAAGTTGCAAGGCCGTGATTTGCCCTTTCAAATCGGAGATAGAAAAAGAAGAAGAGTTCAAGATCTGGCTAAGGTAGAGGCACACACCTTCAGCTATCGGCCTGCTTTGAAACCACCATGGTTCAACTGGTGCAAAAAGCCATGAGGACCCTCTGACATTGACCTGATTTCTGTAGGTTTAGCTTCTCCTGCTATAGCTACAGACCTGAACTAAGCCAATATAACCAATTTTAAGCCAGTATAACCAACACCATCAATTTTAAGCCAGTAAACATGTCCCCACAAAGGCTTGAACCCAAGTTTTTAACTATGCTGAGTTTTTGCAGCAAGCTGTATTCTCTTGTATGTCCCACGTGCCCAACCCTTTATCAGTGCACGTGGGAGTATTCACGTGTTTCACGTTAAGCATATGCTAAAGCCAATCAGGACCTGGGGAAAGGGAGGAAACCTTTCTAAACCCATTATTTGCTAGCATTGGCTTTCTAGGGAAGAGGGTAGTTTCTAGTCCCTTGCAAGCTGGAAGAATCACAGTCATGCCCACTTCCACAGCATCCAGGGTTCAAATAAATATGGCTCCAGGACAGCAAACGTTTCCTGGGTTCAGAACAGGGGTGCACAGGACTGGAAGGGACCGTCTTAATTAAGGGGTCCTGTTCCCTGCCATCTAAGGGGGAGAGACGGCTCCTTACTTCAACCTCTACTGGAAGAGGTTCAAGGCACAAGGTCTTGATATCGATGGCCCCATTCAGTGTCACGGCTCCCACGGAAAAAAAAAACGTTGCAAAATATATACCATCACTTTGCAACATGGACAACCTGTTTTTCATGCAAATGCAGTCTTAAACTCTTCAGATGCAGGAAGTTGGGCTGCAGACACACATTTTCCAATAATCTCCTCACAGCCACTCAAAAATAAACAGATATAATTCTAATTCTAGCCCAGAATCAAATCAAATCAAATATTAACAACGGATTATGTTCCCTGCAATGCCGCTGTCAGATACACTATTGCAAAGAGGGGGGAGAAAAAAATTCCCTAAACCTATTCCAGGAAAGAAAAAAAGACAAGAAAAGAAATCAATTATGTAAGCAGCTTATTGGGATATTTATTGTAACATTGATAAGTTCATTTGCCTCAGATTGTACAAGAAATAAGTCATTTCTTTCTTCTTGGCAAACACAGGTTTTCTGACTCAAATGAGTTTCTAGCCCAATGCTCTTTGCTAAGGAGGACTCAGAGAGGGCAGCCCACAAGAGAAAGCTGGAGCTAATCACCTCTCCGACACTGCACGATCCATGGAGAAATACAAAGCAAACTGCGGGAGTGGCGGGGAGGGACCAGCGTGCAGTTTCTGCAAGGAAAATTCAAGCGCCCTCAGAGCTCTTACCCCGTTCCGATTTTTCTTATAAATCAGAGGATGCACTCTAATGCAATTTTCCGGAGCCTGAGAATCATAAAGTCAAATATGAACAAGTCTAGTGGAAAATCTGTGACGTTAATCTTGGCCTAAGTCGTATTTTTAACAGGCGCTGAATTTGTGCGCTGGATTATCCAGATGGCCATACAGGAATCATCCTGATAGGATTAAACCTTTGTGCTGAACTCTGCTCCATCTGTTCTCTGAGGTTTGCCTGTGCCTATCAGAATACGATTTTTTAGCCTTTCTATGTCTAGTAGCATGACTAAGAGTCCCAGTTCACACACGCGTGTGCACACACACACACACACTCACGCCCTTGAGCACTTGATTAGTAATGTGATATGAGGTTAGCCTGAAGTTTTACCACTAAAGAAACATATTGCTTTTATTATTCTTTTGAAGGGCAAAGTATGCAATATCTAAATTCAAACAAACCAAAAAAAAGATTTTTGTTGTTGTTCTGGGACTTGTTCAATTCATTAAACCATAATACTGCCATAAATTTATAGATGAAGGCATGACTAAACAAAGTAGTGAAGCGCTTCATCTTTGCAATCTATTCGAGTATTAGAATGTATGATATAATTTTACTTCGAAGATATCATTCCAGCTCAAATGCACACACACACACGGTGTAGGTAGCTGTTATTTCTGTCTCGCTCGAGTCACAGACCAAGAGAGAAAAAAAAAATGTCAGACCCTGTAAAAGAAAATACATTTATTCCCATTAAAGTTGCTTTCTGCTTTTATTATCTATTAACGACACAGGCTTTTGCATTCATTGTTGCAGCCTGCCAGATGCAGCAACGATGCATATTCATCATGTGCAAAAATTCAGCTCAGGCGCGCTCAGAGACAGATTAGGCTGACTTGCCAACAGAGAGACCAGGGTCCAATGGATGGCCCCAGGTTTCCAGGCGCTGGGCCAAGGGAGGAGGTAGGGAACCTGGCTTTTCTGCAGAAAAAGCACCCCAATGGTCTTACCTCGAGTGCTTTCCTAGCCAGAAAAGTGCTACACACTAATGAATCACGAAGGTGGGGGGGAATGAATTAGAAAAATAAACAAAGTGATTCAAGTGATATTATTATTATTTTCCTGCGCGCTCGGCAGGAATGCAGTATAATGCACAGCCCGTGTTTGTCATGGCAGCGGGACAGCAATGCAGGCCGCGTAACCTGAATTGCATTTTCAGAAGAATCCTTCATTACTTCCCCAAGACTGAGAGCCCCTTGTGTCTGCTCTGCAGTGTCTTTCATAATGTTGCCTCCTCTGTTCTTTGTGCGAGAGTGAATGGAGGGGTCAAGCACCTCCTTCCAATCATTTGGGCTCTGCTTGCAAAAACAAGCATAAAAATATATTTATAGGTGGTAGTATCTGTCCAGCAATGACACCACATAAAACCAGCACGCTGAAAATGTGAGCACTAGATTTGCTTTGGACCCACGCCTGCACACGTGTAGAAAAGTTGCTCATTCAGCAGAGCTGATAATGTCACGTTATTTTATTATTTATTTGCTTAATGTGCGGTAGCACCCAGGGACGCCAGGCAAGGGCTAGGGGTCTTGGCTAGCCGGCAGAAAAGGACAGATCCTGCCTCAAGCTCACAAACTACGTTGGTTTGACTTTTAAAAGGATAATTCTCCAGAGGGATGAATCTGATCAGAGATTTGTCCCCACCCTCTACTCGTCGTCCAAGAGCTTGCAAATCTTTAGCAACAAGCTCCAAGCTGGATGTACAATGCCGCGGTGCTATGACCTCAAACCCGACCCACAAAATACCAACGGCAGTACTGAAACCTGAGCGGCTTTCTGGTTATGCCGGAAATTTACCTCGGAGTTTTGACCTTCCTTTCCAGCAAGGATCAGATAACCTCAGCCCGTGAATCCCACATGCAGGTCTGGATTTGCAGTGACCAGCTCCATGAACTCTGTGCTCAGCCCTCGACATCAAGGGAGTTCTCTGCTGTCTGCTTGCCATTCTGCAAGCACAGGGACTGCTAAAGGAAATGCGCTTTGCTCTCGTGTCAAGTATGCGCAACCTTTTAAACAGTCACCACAACACTGTAAAAAAGTTATCAAAACAGCATTTGAACCACTGCATATCTTGCCCTTATTCCCTCTCACGCCCACAGCTGATTAACAGAAACATGGCCCTAGAGTCTTTGGGGAATATTTTCATAAGCGCCTTAATGACTTCCAATGAGAGTTGGAGGCAGATTGTTAAAGGTATTGACGTGCTTAAAGATGTAGGCATGGACCAGCTTCTTTTTCAAGAGTTCCCAAATAGATACAGAAAGTAAGGACCCAACCACTTTTGAAAATCCTAAATCTCTTTTGAAAATCTGGCCCCAAGACCAAGCTGTTCAAAAGCAACTTCTGAATTTCAGGGGGGACTTGTATGTTCACCCCCAAAAACTGATTTCAGAAAATGATTCGGTACAGCAAGGAGCCAAACACCGCAGCTTGCCTTTGAAAATGTCGGGCTAAGTGCAGAACTCACTGCTGAAAATGGGTTGCAAGATCCAAGGCTTTCCTTGGCTTTTGCAAATGTTACTGCCTGTTTTAAAACCAGCCGCCCCTACATACCCAGTTCCTTCAGTGAGGTCATAAATTAGTGTTTGTTACATTACTCTTGCTTTCTAGGTGAGGACGTGCATCAGAGAGCTGTAAATTCACTGCATGGAGGAATGCAGAAAAAAACTAATGTATAAAAAAGACAAAGCTTCCACTTACCGCAGAAAGGAAGTCTGGAATGAAATGTTTAAAAACACACAGAGGTAATAACCCTCTCTTCTCCCTTGATAGGAGTTTCATCACTGGCTTCAGAAAAAGCACAGTGAGGCTAAGCCTTCGTGCTTTGGAAAATCTCCCCCCCACCCCAACGAATCCAGCAAAGTATTGATAGCTGCTGTACAGTAATGACAAAGTAGATCAGCACAGCCCAGAAAATAGAAGTCAGCAGACAAATAATCTTGAGAACTTGTTGCAGTGAGCAAAATCCTGCTCAAAAACTAGTCCCCCAAGAGTCAGCAAAGATACTGATATGATGGAGGACACGTACTAGGCATGTGCTGTTGCTACCTGCACATCACAGCAAGTATTGGCAGATGTTTCCAGGCACGAAGGCCAGGTAGGAGCCCAATCTAACTCCCCCTGAACATCACTGACACCTCCCCTTCGCTCACACCTTCGAACGTCCTTTCTTGAAAAGTTACTAAAGACAATGTTTAAACCTCTCGAGTGAGATGCAATCACAGAGGCTTGACTTCAGCAAAGCGCTGGAGTGTCTGCTTAATTTCAGAAAATCCAGCTAACAAAAACAGAGATGCAAAACTGGTGTGAGATTGGAACTGGACCCTTTTCTTTTCCATTCTGCTTTCTTGCTCGCATGGTGCGAAAGGAAAACATCAAAGATCATTCCCCTACCGCATCTGGTCCCACCCTGTGAAACTACTTCTGCTACTGCTACATTTTCTCTCGTTTATAATTATGCATGGGGCTAGGGTAGGATAACGCACCTGAAGGGCCACGGAGGATCAACATTTCAGAGGTGTGGAATCATTATATCAAAATGCTTAATATTCATGAGCAAAACAGCACAACCTTTTCCCCTGACATTTCTGCACATCTTGAAAACTTTAGGTAGGGAAGCACTGTAGCGTGGCCGCGATATTACAATGTATAGTGAGGCATATCGCCAGCAGGATATGTCTCAGTGCCTGGCCCCTGAATTGTGTTGTGTGGCATGTTAGATAAGTTCATGTAATGCATAAATATTTCAAAAGGGGTTGAATACATTTGACCAATCCACAGACCAATGAAGTCAACTGGAGTTTTTCCAGGGCCTTCCATATACTTTAGATTAGGTCTGTCCCCATTTATCAAATAAATAATTAATAACATTTAGATTGTAATTTGCATCAGAGTCACTCCTTCTGGAGCCACAACCCCAATTGATGCTACCTTCTGCATCACTTTCATGGTTGGTACAACTGACTCCTGATGCTGATTTCCACATGCATTGAACCCCGGACAACTGTTTTAGCTGAAACCAACTTGCAGCTTTAAGGGGGGGAAAGCAGCATTATTTAAGGTGTGGATTAAGAGGATAATGAAAATTAGAGAGAGAGACAAAGTGGAAATAAATGTTCATCCAAGCCAAGCTGTGAGCCAAGTGTCTGATCTTGTTCTCACTGGACAAAATGGGCACGTCTACACAAGACGCTTAATGCCCATTGGACTCATTCTATTGCGCATTAGCACAGCTGGCAAAAACCATACTAATGTGCAGTAGATTAGTCCAATGAGCATTAAGTGTCACAAAAAAGTATTCATTTGTGCTAATATGCAGTAGATTTACTCCAACGAGCATTGAGCAACACCAAAAAAAGCATTCATTTGCACTAACGAGCAGTAGCGCCTTAGTATTACAGGTACTAAACTTAATGTACTGTAATTACAGCACATTAATGAACATGTAGACGTGCCCAATGAGGAGGTTTGCCATTGACTTCAATGGCAAAAGAATGGGACTCTTGTGCTAAGCTTTTCAAAAGCTGCTTGCCTAGTAAGATTGAGCTGACTTAATTTAAGGATGTCCAACTTGAACTACATTAAAAGTGGTCTGATACAAAGCATTAAGGATTGATAATCAGGCACCCTTAAGATGGGCACCCAAAATAAAGGGAGGTTATTTGTAGCCGTGTTGGTCTAAGGACATGGGCAGACAAGGTTCTTTGGGTAAATCCAATATCTTTTACTAAACAGTTGGTCTAATAAAAGATATTGAATTTACCCAAAATACAGGTACTTGAGGAGATCCTGACTTTTCTTTCCAACAAAGTACGTAGAACCAACTTCTATTCCCGGCCAAAGTTGAGTAGACAAGCGTTGGGGGAGAAATCATCTTTTCACCAGAGCAACAACAGCAGAGATGCATTTCTAATGAAGAGTTATCCAACAGAAGGATTTGATTGCTCGTTAAATCTTTGGAAACAAGCTACGCTATAATAATGTGCCACTTTGTAATCTGCCGGTGTGCACATTCTGGGGACCCGTTGAAAAAGAAAGTCTGAAAAAGTTCACCGCTGAATAGCAAAACACCCCTCAAATATTTCTCATTCGCATCCCCCATGATGACATTGTATCAGTGACATGGCAGCCAGCAAAGCAAATTGAAATGTAATGAATGCTCATTACTTATGAATATTCATTACCTGCTTGAGTGCTACTGGATGCTCTGATGTTCTTGTAGCTGCAAAGTCTCAGCCAAATGCAGTAGCTACGGGTTTTCTCTGAATATAATTTTGCTCTGCTTCCAGGCAGGTTGGGGGGAACACCTCCAATATGCATGGAGCAGAACACAGAGCTCTCCCGTTATATCAACGGCGCTGCTTGGAAAATGTTCATTTCTGCAGTCTTTTGTTGTGTTTGGTTTTACTAAAAAAATGCTGTTTTCCTCGAAACTGAAATCTTCCACCTGAAAATGGTGATTTTGTGAACTGCCCAAAGAAAACTAACTTTCACTTGGGAAAATCCAAAATCTCATTTCAGAATTTTAAAACGGCATGTACATTTTACAGCTATTATCCTGCCTTATTTTACGACATCTCAGGAGGAAAAGCGCACTACTGGCCCGTGGCGATATGGAACGACAGTTTAAGTGTTTCCAAAAAAAAAAAATGAAATGAACTGTCACAACCGAAATTTCAGGATCCCATAACCAAATTCATCCAAAAGTGTTTTTCAGAAATGCTGTCAGTGGGACCGTTTGCATCTTCTGTTTTGTTTTAATTGACAACACAAACGCGTTGGACATTTGTATTTGTTGAGAAACTCCAATTTGGACCAGCCGTTGTACTAGCTTCTCCCAGGCGGGACTATGGATTCAGTACTGTTTACTCAGAGTCACTACCAATATTAGAGCAATTTAGGACAGATGCATATTGCGAGCTTCGCATACCCCCTTCCAAGATATCCAGCCTGGAGGATGTCATTTCTTTCTCTCTCTTGATTCCTCTGAAATTGCTCATGTCCAAAGAAACCGAGCTCCAGCCCTACGGAGTGTTGCTTGCCTCGTGTGACATTTGCAGAAATTCATCAGAACGACTCAATGAGATGCCATGTCATTAACAGACTTAAGCTATCCAAAAATGGGTCTAGTACAAATCAGGGTTGTGCTGTTCCCTGCTAATCTGGTGAATCATAGGATGGAAGACTATATATAATGTCCCACATAACGTCGGCCAAAGACCCACACCCAATAATTTATGCATTCCAACCATAACTTCTGTCTGAATTACAGCATATCTTTTAAAACTAGTATCTAGTCTTGTGTAAGAAAACCACAAGAGATGAAGAATCCCTCACATCTTGTGGCTGTTTCAATGATTAATAGCCTTTGCTGTTAAAATCCAATTGGGAGCTTGCAGAGAACTCCTGGAAGGGGTACTATTTTTACTCATCCATTTTGTTTGGGGAAAATCATGTAAAATTCAAACCCAGGATTTAGAGAATGCATTTTGCCCCTCAAAGGACAGAAGGCTACTACTCCACCTGACTACACAGCTGGATTAAACCCACAGTTGGTGTGCTCACTTGCACAAATCCTCAGAGCAATGAAGAGGTTAATATAATGCACCCAACGAGGTCAAGCTACAAACATACATAACAAGCCATGATTGTAAAAAATTTCCTGAATTTATGAGTCACCACATTTATGAAGGAATTGATACGAGAAAGAGGACTTGGCAAACGTAAAATACCAAAAAGAAAATTATTTCCAGCTTGAAGTTTTGCAACCCTTCACTATATCAAGGCTCACTTATTATTATTAATATCTGTGTTTTGCAATGTTATTGCAGTCAAGTTTTTCTCCCTTGTGTAAGCTTGGAGATGTCCAACCATCCTCGGTATTCTTTCCCAATACAAAATAAATTAGCAAGCAGAAGTAACAGAGCTGCAAGCCAATTCCCTTTCTTAAAGAGGAATAATCCCAATCTATTTTTTTTCTTTTTAGAATTTCCCACCTTAATAATATGCCCCAAACCGAATGCATTTCTGTGGCACACAAGACATCACGTGCCTCTTGTTTCAAACACCGGGGTGCCTCATGTTACTTCTGCAAAGACTCACTAACCAATACTGAAAAACTGGCACGTGCTAGGCAGCCTTCTACTGTCACACAACTCTTGGCACCCTTAATCAGAAAAGCATCCAAGCAGGTGTTTCAGGTTTTTGGCCTGTTTGGTTTTTTCTCCACAGCAAAAAAAAAAAATTAAAGAGAAAAACCGTAAGCACTCAGATGTACCAGGTGCTGCCACTGACAAGGCGCAATCAGACAAACACAATGTTTGTCTCTTTAATCTGGGATCATTTCTAAATTACATTAGTCCCCATGTTTGATTAACAGCTTCTGGATGAAGCCCAGTGGAAGCAAAGGATAACTGCCATTTTTGAAGAACCACCCCCATATCTCAGCCTCAGTAATGTTTTCCCTACTGCAATTATTGCATACTACTGGCTTCATTAGCAGCTAACCCACTAGCACACACATAAGCAAGAAGGGTGAATTAAGAGGTGAAAGGGTAGCTGCCACAAGAACTTTACTCATACGGTTCAGGTGCACACAGATTAAAATTGAGTGCGTCTACACGTGCATTTATGCCGGCTTAAATTTACTGCACAGTAAATTACCGCACAGTAAGCGGGAATAGGCCCGGTGTCTTCACGTGCAGGCGTTAAAATGCATTAATGCTGTGTGGACTGACTTGGGACTAAAGTTAGTCCCAAGTCAGTCCACACACACAGTGTTACTATGCAGTAAGGCGTCTACACATGCATTACTGTGCAGTAATTAATCGGGTATAAATTTGATACCTGCATGATGCAGGCATCAAATTTATGCTTAAGTCGGCATAAATCGCCATATTTACTGTGCAGTATGGGCATGCATGTGGAATCCGATACATGCATGATGTAGGCCTCAAACTTGCGCTCAAATTGGCATAAGTCGCCATATTGACTGCACAGTACGGGCATGCATATGTAGACATGCGCCTGCACTATGCAGCAATTTTGGTTAATGGGCAGTAAATGCACATGCGTAGACGCACCCATTGAGCTCTAAATGCTACGGCCTAGCTGTCTCCAGCACAGGAATTAGTCAATCAGATTTGTGAATATTTCTTAGGAAGAATGAAGTGACATGCCAGTGACATCTAGCAAAATCCCAGGTGAGGAATACTCCATCCAAGTCTCGACACTGGTGTTGCAAGCAGGGCAGTTATGACAAGGTTTAAGGGCATTCAGACCGAGGGTCACTCTACAGCCTGCCCTAGCCAAATGCTTTAAAAGCAGGATGGGTGGGCTGGAAATCCCATATTCTGTACGTAACAAAATGCCAGTCTGAATGCAAGGCATCAGTCCTTTCACCCGCACATCCCCCACCATCTCTAGTGGGAGATACGCTTTAGTGGGAGATATGAGGGTCTCCCGGAGGTGGAAGTAACTGCTGGGTTTTCAGCTGGATTTATGCTGCTGTAAGCAGAAGGCTTGCTGATATTAGTACAGGGAGGCCTGCTTTAAGTGATCACTCAAGGCACCCACAAAAAAGGCATGCGGGGTGGGATGGGGGGTTATAAGATGTGGGAAGGCAGAGCAGAATTTGATTCAGATTCTTTAAAAGCTAAATGACATGTCAAGGTTTGGGCTTTACAGGAGACGGTGTGGACTGCAACCAAGAGCACATCCATCAGCAAACAGCCCAACCATGCACAACAGATTGCTGAATAGGGGGTCTCGGATACAGGCTCCATCATACAACCACATATAACAGAATCACGCCGTAACTGCAGCACGGCAGGGAAATCCCAGCTCTCTCGGCTTGTGTCTACAATTGTGAAATCGAGTCCCGCGGTTTCTCTTAGGTTCATCTACTACACACGTCTTCTTTTGCTGCTACCGCTGTTGAGGATGAAACAGAATCGAGTCTGTCACCGACCAGCCTGGATCCGCAGCGATCGCACACGGGGGGACAGGAGGAGGGGGAAGGGGGAGAAGAAATCAAACTGGCCCTTTAAAAAAAAAAAAAAAGAGGAAAAAAAAAAAAGAGGAAAAAAAAGAGCATTTAAACTGCTTGTCAGTCGCCTGCCTGACAAGGCCACTTGAATGTATTCAGGAGTATTTGCATAAACGCTCACAGTGAGTTCACTGTAGCTGCTAGCGCTAATGGTACATAAAGTAATTTAGTCACTTCTCGCAGGCATCCTGTCAGAGTGATGCGCACCCCCTCTTTGCCTTGTTGCATATTAGATCATTAGATAATAAAGTGTTAGAGCATGCAAACTGACAGGGTCTCCGGCACTATCATTTTTCGAGGGCACTGCATTCTGCCAGAGAGGAAAAATAATAGAGAAACCGATGCTGCAATTGGCTTCCAATTCCAGTACAGACAGCCAGAGAGGTGAAAAATCACCTTGCAGCAGCGTTGGAGTTTGCACAAGGAACTTTGCAGACCTGCCCCTGCGAGAAGTCCTGAAAGAGTCCCTTCAGGCCTGCGTGAATGCTGCTTCTTACATAGCCCTGCGCTCTCCGCTTGGTCCTTAAATGATTTTGGAAAGGCTTTCCCTTCCCTATGTACAGCCTGGGAAGAACTAGAAACAGATATAGTCTCCTGATTTTGCCTATTGGCTCTTCTCTATACATCCAACTGTATATGTATAATTTAGCAAGGTCAACCACACCAGCCGCATGGTTTACCAGAAATATCAAACAAGCAAGGATGCAACTGTTTGTGAATTTAAAAAAAAAAGTGATAATTATTGCAAACCACAGATTACTGTGGCTTACCTTATTTATACCACACTGAGCTGTATAAAATAATTAGCCTGTCGCAGCTATTACTTTTGAAATATAGATATATCTGTTTGAACGATGAGTTTTATTAACCCTGTGGTATCAAGGACGACAGTGTGCACATGTGAAATGGGGAGCTGGGTTTCTACTTATATGCAAGGAGAAGGGCCATTAAAAAGAACTTGCCTTTTACTGTCTGACAAGCGGGATATAAATAGATGCTTTGGATAACCCAAAAATAATCCAGGCTACCTGCAAATGAAATGGTAAATACTGGCGTGTGGGGAAACCAGGCTCCAGAGTGGCTCGGGAGGTAAAGCCTTCTGCCCAGCTCTGCTCTTAGACACCCAAAGACTCTTTTAGGTGCTGCACACAATGCAACTCAATGTTTAAAGCAGCGCTTCCCAGCATAGGCTCCCAAAGAAAAATGTAAGGTTAATAACATCTCACAAAAACAGCAGCAAGCACCCACGTGACCACCTCGACCCTCGACTCCCAAGCAAATCAAGCCAGGCATTCATCGTGGGCTGGCCAGATATTTGCATCTAGGTTTGAAATGTCTATATGAGCACACGGGGACATTTATTCGGCAGAGTATGAAGTGATATTCTTGCAATCCAAACTCCACAAGCCAAGGTGGCTCAGACCAAGCGGTCACTCCATTGACCAGGGTAGGGGACTCCCAGGAAGTTCAGCTACCCCCCTGGCAAACTGTTGACGTTATTTAGATGGTCTCTTGCCCCCAGGACCACTGAAGACAGGAGATCCTAAAGGACTGCAGATAATCCAGGCTGTTGACTCAGGGGTCCAGAAGGAAAAGGAAGAGGAATGCATTTTGGGAAGAGGACAGAGTGTGCAAGCCTGACCTCGGGGAGAGAGCTCGACTGTTTCGGGAAGACGGCTGAAGTTCTTGGTGGGTTTCCAAAACCTTGGTGGGCATGCACACAACTGAGTCTTCATCCACTGTTGCATTAAGTTGGACGCTTAGGCAACTCACAATAAAAATACCTGCTAGCTTCATTGCTATCCCATGCATATAGGGGCTGGGGGACAGGACTGGTGAGGAGAGGCTGAGGAAATGGGCTGATTGAGTCTGGAGAAGAGAAGACCGAGGGGGATTGAATAGCAGCCTTCACCTCCCTGCAGGGGGGCTGCAAAGAGGATGGAGCTGGGCTGGTCTCAGTGGGGGCAGATACAGGACAAGGAGCAATGGGCTCCAGCTGCAGCAAGGAAAGTTGAAGTTGGATATTAGGAAAAACTCTCTCCCTAGGAGGGTGGTGAAGCACTGGAACAGGTTACACAGAGAGGTGGTGGAGTCTCCATCCTTGGAGGTGTTTAAGACCTGGCTACACAAAGCCTTGGCTGGGATGATGTAGCTGGGGCTGGTCCTGCTTGGAGCAGGGGGTTGGACTCGATGTGACCCCCTGAAATCCCTTCCCACCCTCATTGTCTCTAATTCTATAATATAAAAGTGCACGGAGTTCAGCAGTCCTTGGAAAAAAATGGGTTTGTATGCAAAATTTTGCATGTCTAAAGGGAAAGTAATTTCCTAGCATAGTGGTCGCCACTAAAAATGGAGGATTTGCCAGTGGTTTCCACATAACATGCCTGAGAGGTGTCTGAGAAGTAGATTAAATACCCTTCCCCCAACCCTTAACACAGGAGATAATTGTGCTGACTGTGTGGTATCTGTTGTCAAATGTTGACTTCTAATGGCAAATACTGTATGTAAGGTTTACTGAAAATGTAGGCATAATTGTATCATCAGAGATATATCCATGTGAGTACTTCTCCTAGTGAATGGGGGAGGCATGTTGGGTACATCAAAAAGAGTTGGCATGACAGTACATAAGAAAACAGGAATATTTACAAGCATCAGAAAATAAGCATTCATTTAATCGCAGGTATGCATGAAAGAGGTCTTGTTGGAAAATATAAGGTAGGAGGCTAAGACTTAAATTGATCTGAAGACTGGGTGCGTCTACATGCTCATTAATGTGCAGTAGTTACTGCGCATTAAGATTACTGCTTGCTTAATGAAGTACTAAGTAACTGCGCAGTAACTATAGTTATTGCACAGTAGCACTGGTGCACTTTTTTTGTGACGCTTACTGTGCAGTATCTTAATACCACTGCACGGCACCGTACGAGCACGGGTTTTGACCAGCACGCTACTGCGCAGTAAGCGTCTCGTGTAGACGCGCCCACTGTAATTCATATTATAAAGATAGCAAACTTGAATGGGCTGAAGTATCCTTGCCTTTTGCTAATTAATAAAAGCTCAGTTTGCACATTCCTTACAAAAATTGAGAGAAAATTATGATAGTGGTTGGTTTATTAAATTAGGTTGTTGGCAGGGATAAAAAAAATATTCTATAGAATGAATTACGGCTGAAAATGGCTCATCGCCTACATAAAAAGTTAGAGCTAAATAAATACAGATGTAAGTTATGTTTATATAATGAGAAATGCTGCTGAGCTTTGAATTTTAGGTTCGTAAGTGTGAACTACAGCCCTAAACATATGTCCGTGCGCACAACTTCACTCTTGTGGGTAGCCCCACGAACTTCAACGTCAGCGTGTATGTGCCTTAACTGAAGCGTGTGTGTTAGTGTTTGCAGGATCAAAGCTGAAGAGCGTGATCCTCTTTCACCGGGAATTCACCAAGCGTTTAGACATTCACATATTCATCCGTTATTACGGTTATTGCTTATTTCTATTAGCATACATCATTAACATCGTTCAGAGTGGCATTCACTTTCCTGGAGACAATTTTTATCTGGTTTCCTCTAATTCTGAAAAAAGATGCTCAATTGCCCGGGAGCCCCGTGGCAAACGTTCGTGGCACGAGCTCCGGGGGTGATTTTCCACCCTCTGGTCCCTGCACTGGAAGTTGAGGGGATGTAGCTCCACGGAGGAGCAAGCGCCGGATGCGTGTGGAATTATAAACAGCTTCCAAGACAAAGGATAATTCTTGGAAAAGGGGCTGGGGGTGAATTCCCCTGGGTTTTGGTTTTGTTTTTAGTAGTAGTCAGCAATTTTGAGGACAAAGAGCAAAATAAAACATTAATTAGGTGCCGGTTTTCAAAGCAGCTCAGCACCCAAGAGCTCTCATCTAGACACCTAACGAGGCAGCTGGATTTTCAAAGGGACTCCGTTCTCGTTTAGGCACCTCAACGGAGCGGCCAGGCTTTCTGAAGCGCTCGGCACCCAGCCGCTACCAAATACCCAGCCCCAATTTGGATGGGGAGCACTTTCTGAAAATCGACCCACGTCCTCCTGCATGGGGAAGCTGAACTGCTTTGAAAATCCAGACCCCGCTTTCAGTGCTGATCAAAGCACGTTGCATTTTTGCAGCGATGCAAGGGACACCTTTTTGCACAAGAACGATCCCGTTCTTTCCCTACCCGCTCCCAGTTCCAGTGCTGAGCCACTGTGAAAACCCCAGTTTAATTTGGGAGCCTTTTAACATCTGGCCCAGAAGTGCTTTGACTACTGCAGGACAATTTCCATGAAAAGGAGGAGAGAGGAACCAAATAAATCCACATTTAAAGCAGAAATGCCAACCAATGAAAATGATATGCCTACCATGTTCCAGATAAGAAGGCGTACCTTCCGAGGGATCAAGCCTTCTAGCCCGGCGCCCGTGCTTGGAGTTGTTGTGTACAAACATGTTGTCCGACACTGCCAACACATGGCCGTCAACGTTGACTGTTGTAGACACCACGACCTGTGAGCGCGAGAGCAAAACGGATGTACATTTTGATATATTAAAAGCAACAAAAGAAAGAAAGAAAAAGGCAGGGAGTGTAATAAACTCAGCTAAATAAATAACAGCTGGGTGCTGTAGAAAATTGCATAGCCATTTCACATAATAACTGGTGCTTATGCTGTACAAATCTAACAAGAGACGCTATTGATGAGTGGGTCTTTGGCATCGAAAGCTTTTGATGCAGTTTTAAGACAAATTGCACAGTTTGTAGCTGTACGGCAGACGGTACACTGTTAACCATCATATTAACAAGAGGATCTTTATTAAGGGGTTTTCCCCCCCCGCTGCAAATACAAGGGCAGCTGTGTTTCACCCTAAATTATCCTTCAGTGCCGGCGCTGAAGTAGATAGCACTGTTGACATTGCAAATGAGAATCGGTTCAAAATAAAAGAAAACAAAAATGCTTTTCGTGCGGCGGGGACGAGAGCGGAGGCGTCCCCCTCGCCGAGTCCCCACGGGCAGCGGGACTGACCCGGCGCTCCCGTCTGCTGAGCGTGCGGGGACCGGGACTTCACCGGTGAACACCAACCTACTTCTCCTTATTATTTTCTGTGCTTTGCTAGGCCCCCGCTGAAATCTGGGTCTCCTCATCCTTGGGGAGGTGCCGACACAGTGACGTTTCAGAGCTGGCAATCCAGACAGATGGGAGGAAACGGAGGCAGCGGGAGGGGCTGCGATTTGGCTGGAGCCAAGAAGAAAGCCCAGGTCTCCAGCTCCCGCTCTCCTAACTACTGGGCCACGCTGCCCCTGCCTCACTACCCCACTTTTTCCTCTGCAAGCCTTTCGCCAGCCGCGCGGCATCCCAACTCAAGCCTCGACTGGGCCTGTTTTCCGGGAGCTGCGCCGCCTCGCAGAACTTCGCCTAAAACAATAAGAAGAAATGACCTACACTTCTCCTTATATTAAACAGGCGCAGGGATTAAAAAGTGAAACCCACAGAGATATGTTTATTCATGCGACCTCTTACAACCAAATATAATAATTGTCTGTTAATTGCAGTTTCAGCTCCCACCTCATGCTTCGACATGTGAAACAGCAATCAGCAGCTCCTGTTTAATCCACCTATTATGTTGACTAATTAACTTTGCTCGACAGTTTATTTCTTCCTCCATTATCAGCCCCTGTCAGCCGCAAGCACACTGCCGCAAAGGGGGACCTCAGCCCTTTTGATTGATCACCGATAGATTGACATGCAGATTAATTTAATTAGAATCACCTCACTTGAGAAATGAAAGACAATGGCAAGGGGGCTAATAGATCTGCTCTTATAATGAGGCAAGCCTCCAGAGTCAAGGCAGAGGATTTCTGATTTATTTTGCTGAATTCCCCAGTCACTCTGAAAGGCTCTTGCTTTAATTGTTCTTGGTTTTGAGAGGCTTTAGCCTCTGAAGAGGTGAAATGCTTTACAAGGATTGGCAAACATTGCTTCAAGTCTCCCAGGAAGCCGCTACCTCTCCAAGTTGGTCGAATGGGGACACTCAAAGGATCGCTTACAACAATTCAATTTTATCACTTGAACCGGATCAAACAAAACACACACACACACAAACCTAAACTCAATATTTTGCAATTCAACCTATTGCTGTCCACCTAAATACACAAAGGGCAATAAGGCTGCTGACCGGCCCTTGCCAAATGCTAGGCACACTTTGTCTTTAAAGGACTACAAAAGAAGAGTTGCATCTCAAGCTTTCTGAAACGGCCCGGGAATGGTGCTACTGCGGTTGTTTTCCTCAAGACCAAGATATGAAAATACAGAGCAAATGAGCTGGGAGCTCTTATGAGTGGTAAATTGGAAAGAAGCAAGCACTAAAGACTATAGGCATTAGGCAAGTCCTTCTGAATTCAAATGGAGAGAGAAAAACATATCTATCTGTCTGTGCTGAATTGCAAGAGCAGGGTTTGGACTAGATGCGACCTCCTGAGGTCTCTTCCCACCTCCTTTTCTATGATTGTAGGGGTTTCAAAACAGCTTGCCCGTTCCATTAACAAGGGGCAAAATAAAGCTGATATTTTCTATCAATAGGATCTTACTTATCGTTTGTGCTTTCATACGTCTGCCTCTAACCGCTGTGAATCCTTTGTAACTGGGACTTCAGGTCCAATTCACCTCTCTCAGCTCCCCCCACTTTCACATCGGGCCCTTCTCTGCTGGAGTCGGACCCTCCTGGGCCAGGCAAGTTTAGGTAGGTGCAGAAATGAAACCACGAACTGAACATAACAGCCACAGCACTTGGCCTTCCTAGACGATGAGCTACGTGAGACGTATTCCCACGTGCGGGCCCCGATCCTGCACGCACGCAGTCCCGCTGACCTCCACGAGAGCAAGTGCATGCATGAAGTTAAGCACCGAGTGTTTCCAGGAGCTGGACCTACAAGTTCTCGTACATTAACTATAATAATTTAGGGTCTGACCCTACAAAGCCTTGCACAGAGGAGTAGTGTATCGTCTATGCTGGGAAGTAGCACCGATGATCTCCGCTACTTATGTAAGTCGAGCTGCACAGGATCAGCCACTCCATTTTTTCCCCCCCCCTTCAGGTTTCACAACCTGTGGATGTGACACATTTTAAATGACTTAACTGTATCTTCCTACCTACCTCTTGAGCAGAGAGCTTGATTTACTACAAAGAGACCACATTGGGCTGGTTCTTTGGAGTCGTTAGCAGAAGAAACTATAAAAGGAATCCCCTCGAGAGTCTGTTTCCAGTGTCAGGAAATGCAGACAAAAGTGGTTACTCTGTCTGTCTGTCTGAAAAAAATGATTATTCATAGTGCACCTGTAAGCAGCAGCGCACGCTCTCCGCTTAAGTCTTAAAATATACAATTTCATTAACACACGCTCCCTCTGTTTTGCTGGGATTTTTTGAACGAAAAGAGCATTTCATGCACAAAGCCTGTCCTAAATAGTAATGTCCTGACTATGCGGAGAGAAGAAGAAATGCACTGTACATATTTCTTATGCATTGCAATTGCATGCTTAAATTTTGAAGGGCGCTTACATGCTTATAAGGTAGACTTATATTTTTAATCTGAAAAAAAAAAAAAAAAACCACCCCAGAACTTCTCATTTTGATTTTGAAATTATTGGGATGTGTTTAAGTTAAAGCATGTGCTAAAACTAATTTGTGGAGAAATCATAAAACTTGGGGAGGGGGGGAGGGAATCGGACCAGAAGGGGAAAAAGCTCTGAGGCATCCTTAAAACTCAGACCATAGCATGAGGGAAAAGGCAAACTACAGTTTAATAAATGATTAATGAGGTGCTGACATATTAATGTAAGCACAGGGACAGCCAGGCCTGCCAGATCCCAAACCTTTCCAAATTTTGTCAACAAAACACAGTTTTAATTTGGGGCAGACAAACATGGAAAATGATTTTGAGCTTGAGCTTCAACCCTTCATAGATCTCGACTCTAAACCCTGTATCAACAGCGGAGGAGACGGAGGCACGAAGAAAGAAACGCATGGTTTTACAGCTCTGCTCCGCCGACCGGCACCAGCTATCAATTGCTCTGAAAATTATTCTGCCGGCTCTTAAATAGTTCGGTTATGAGGGCTATTTTTTGAAGGCTATTAAAAAAACCAACCCCAACTTCTGGAGGTTGGAGAACAAACTGTCCGTCCCAGTTTCATACTGGGCCTGTTTATTCGTCGTAGCACATCACCTAATACATCAAAATTAAGCATCATGTGAGTCCCCATTTTCAAGCACAGTCCATTAAGCTTTGCTAACTGATTAAGACATAACGTGTTCCTTGTGTTTTCAATTTTCTCCACTTTGCTGGGAGTGCCCCGGCATTTCTGCTTCTACCCCCGGCACCTCACGGCAAAGCTTCCCAAAATCCGACGGAGACAATTTCCAGGCCTGACGTGTCCCTTGCTGCCGTCTGCTTTGAGCCACCGGTTCTGGTCCTTGGAGCTTTTCCCCCTGGTAACTGGGGCGCATCAAAGAGAGATGGGAAATCGCCTTGTTTTCTTTCCAGCTTGGAGGCTGCTTCGTACAGTTTGTTTTCTTCCTTAATTTGGTCACTCAAATAGTCCCTGATCCAGCGAGATACTTAAAAAATATGCCAAACTTTCAGCTAACAAGCGCTGCATACTCAACAAAATTGCCCACACGCTTAAAGTTAGGCTATGTGCCTAATTGCTTTGTAGAGTTGGGGCCCTGGCTCGCTCTGCTCGTTCCCTACTTTTTTTCCCTTCCTCTTCCCCCTCTGGGGAGGGGACCTTACACATCCAAACTCCATTATCTGGGATTTGTGAAGCATCGTTTCTGCCTCTTATGCAAATCTGCGGCAAGGCACAAGTGGTGACAATTCAAACATGAGTGGCAGTATCGCGTGGAGGCAAGTCAGCTGCTTCAGCTGAGGAAGAGGAGACAATGTCAAAGTGACTTTCAGCGTTTTCATAATAAATGCCTCCTTCGAGGGGGTTTCGTGGTGACTCAGCCTCAAAAGTTTCCTCTCAATTGAAACCCGGTGCGTGGCCTCTTGCATTCAAACCAGGACAACAACAATGCGGTCGTGGTTTCTTTAATTACAATGATATACACAAGTATTTGCATAATTTGCTTGTGTGCTTTAGGGTGCGAGACAGCCAGCGTGCACCGTTCCCCCGTAACGTCGTCTCAGGCGTCGCATCGCTCGTGGGGCACGGGCGCTCGGAGGCCTCACCCGCGCCGTGGCTCCAACGTGCCGGGTGCTTTGCCACACCTGCCCAGAGAAGGGCTTTATGCACCCATCAAACCCAGCTGCTTTAGGCACTCCCTGGCTTTGGACAGGATTTAAAATGGTCTCAGCCTTGTCCTTTAAATCCAGGCCTTCGGCATCAAATCGCCACCGTCTTTGCAGACTTCAAGGGGGTCATGGCTTCCCCCAGTGTGCATGCCCAGTGCCCGGTATTTTCCTGCCCTCGCCGTGGCGGGAGAAGCCTGAATTTTCTGCGTTCAATGATGACGGCTGGCTTTATTTTAAGAAGTTTCTTGCTAGAATGAAAGAGCAAAAAAATCCCAGGCAAAGCCCCGCCGCTGTAAAAATCGTGCGCTGGCACTTAATAGATTTCTCCAAGCTTTCTCCCACACTGTACAGAAGTATGAGCGGCGCTTTGCTCTGCTGAAAGTGATTAATTTCTTGAAAATGCTAAGGTCACACTAATTGACATGACCTGTGTAATTAAGCAGTCTCTGTTTACACACTGAAAGCTCAACTGCTGTGAGGCTGGGCTTGCATGACAGAACGTCTTTACAAGTCAAGAGATCAACAACCTTTCTTATGTCCTACCTAGTCACCTACACCGGCTCCTGATTGCTCTTCTGAGGGAACATGCAAAGGCATTACCATATGAAAATCAGCCCGTGTCTTGGCCAGCACGAAATCAGTGGCGCGTGCGTACCGCGAACCGTGCTTTGACAGGCCCCCGACGCGGCCGTTCATGCTAGATCGCCCCACCGGCGAGAGCACCCTGAGAGCAAACGCCGCCTCTCGCACGAGAATACATTTTTAATAAGTGGGAATAAATCTCCGAGGCCGGGGTCAGGGACTCCTGGACTTGTAATCCCAGCTCTTACGCTGACCAGCTGCACGGTTTTGGCTAAGTCCCCATTGCTTCTCTGCAAAGGGATAAATAACACTCCCCCAGCTTGCCAGGGCACTGGAGGGATTAACCAGTTAATGTTTGTACAGGAAAAGATATAGGTGTTAAGTGTTGTCATTGCTTCCATGATGTTTGGCACTTATAGCTAAGCACCGGGGCAGGAGGGGGGAAGGAAGGAAGCAAGCCGGGGGCCCGTTCCAGTCCTCTCGGCTCTTAGGAGCCGGTGGAGTTTATGGGACAAGCCCACTGGTGCTTCCAGGTGAAGGGCGATCCCAATCCCTGGGAAAAGGTCCCATGGATCTGCCCTCCCTTGCACAGCACTGTCCCCTGCCCCACTCCTCCTCCCATGGGAAAGTCTTCTTCCACCCCCAGACTTTACTTGGTCCTCAGGCAAAACCCAACACGAGCTGGCAAATGACTGTACGGACATGAGCAAAACCCAATACGAGCTGGCAAATGACTGTATCGACATCGGGTAAATATTTCCAACGACTACCAGCGCACATGGCAGCGGCTTCGATGGATTCAGAGCCCAGGTGGACCTGATGTTCAAAATGCTGGTGGTAGACAAGACACCACCGCTCTTAGCTACTGCTATCGGCAGGGGCAACTGCAATGGTGGGGATATATTTCCCCACCCTTCCCCCCTGCCAAAATACCGAAGACCCAGCTCATGGGGGTTGCCGCAAGAGAGGACCGCAGGATTAGGCTTTTAGAAAATTCACGTTAAAAGAAACAGACAATTTTTGTGCTCGTCGGACAACAGCCGTGGAGCCTGTTGATGTTTTAAGCGTGATCGTGGTCATCCAACACAACAGCACAACGTCTCTTTGGTTTCTGACTTCTCATGGGGACGGCATCATCGACAAGTCTGCACTGCTCCAAACCGTGAGCGTCCAGGTGCTTCCCACTCATTTCTGAGATCGCCGGGGGGTCTCTCAAACTAAGAGAAGCACCGGACGTTCGAGCATCCTCCAGTTCATTACCAGGTTAAACCGGGTTGGATTGTTTCTCCCCACCATCACTTAGTTTTAAAGGATGTGAGACTTACTGACCTGAAATCTCCGCATGTCCCGAGGGTTTCCTGCATTTTTTAGGCAATTCTGGTTACATTTGAGGAAAAATTTCAAGAAGAACCTGTGAAGAAAGAGAAGCCGGGGTTAGCTGCGGGCAGCATGGACAACAACCGCGTCACATTTTCACTCTCTCTCACACTTGCTCCGGTGCCGGATCGTGTGGGTGAGGACCGTGCAGAGCGGCCCCCATCCAGCAGAGCATTTAAGCACGTCCTAAAAGTCTCACCCATTTTTAAGAGCTTTGCCAGAGCCATGAAGGCTTCCAGTGTTGCCCCGAAGTTACTAGCCAAAGGGCCCATGTTGGGGAAGGAAAACGCCTTCCAGCGCAGCAAGGAAGTTAAAAAAAATTCATAGTTTCAGTACAGCAAAAGGAAGGCAGAAAATATGCTGGCCAAGAAACTCCCCTGATGTATAAATGGTTTCATTTTACAAGTTTGCCGTAGTGTGCAAACATCAATTTTACACCAAAATATTAAAATGTTCTGTGCAATTTAAATCTCTGTGCAACAATTAAACAAAGCCTGTCAATAAAACTGAAGTTCAAATGGTGGTTAGCGAATCTAAACAAGTCAATGAACAAAGCACTGAAGGACTGGAAGAAGTCTGGATTAAAAGGCTGATTTCACGACCAAAATGAACCGGCTGACACACGGGGTTTGTCCTGACCACGCACGGTTTGCTGAAGTAGCTCTATGACCCTGACGTATGTCTTTAAAAAGAGACACTGCATTTTACAAGCCGAAAGAAAGCAAACATTTTACTGAAAATATTTCCTTCAGTGTTATGCATCAGCGGACTGTAAACTCATAAAGAGAAGTCAATGAATAACGGCGAGCCTCGGATTCCAGGCTTCCTTCTCGAGAGCCAAGGTTTATCAACCCTTTGTCCAAAATAAACTGCACACCGGGCTCTACCACAGCTCGCCTGTGCAAAATTAAATCCTGCAGCAAGTTTGAAAGCCCAGCGCAACCAGACAGAGCATCATTATATTTGCAATAGCTGTCGATTAAGCAAGCAGAAGCTAATATCGCCTGTCTCCATTTAGAATGAGGCATAGGGGGGTGATTATTTTTTATTGTTTTACTTGAAATCAGAAAGTTAATTTTTGCAAGGATCCATCCTCGTCCCCGCTGAGCGCTTGCCATCGTCACTAGGAGCGGCCCCATTTGCACGCACGGAAATCACGGCAAACGTATTTCTATTTTTTTTTTTGGCTGGCCTTCCCCGTTTCGGCGCAGAACCGTGTCCTTCAGAGACCCATTTGGTGGGCCCCGCGTGCTACGAAAATCCCATCGGGCCATAGCGTGGATGACACATTCAAACCGCCGAGATTTGGTTTAATTTAAGAAATAAGAGAGAGGGATCGATACAAAATAAGCAGCCGCCGCAAAACGCTTGGATGGGGGAGCGGAAAGGCGGCGTGCGTTCGTGCTCCGTTCAAGAGGGGGCTAAGCCCTTGCATTTTCTCACCAAGGAGGTTCGGATATTCAATAGCTGAGAGTTGGTGCGATTTGTTGTACGTGTGTGTGTCTTTTTAAGCCTCTAATGGCCAGCTGTGACAGCCTGACTCAGATTGTGTAGAAGGAGCTGTCAGCACAAATCTTGGCATCTTGAAGCCAGACAACTGCTTGCCACCAGGCGACGGTTTGTACTCGTGCCAGAATGGATTTTGAGAGACAAGCAAATAGGGCATTAATTCCGCCAAAGAAAAGCGAAATGCGGGGAGAGTTCAGGATCTTACACTTCAGATGATGGCTTTTCTGTCAACAGCTCATCATTTAGGTGGTGAGCTATGAAGGGCATGGACATCGGATCCCTCTTGCCCTAAGCTGGCCCTGTCATGTGGAATGCTGGCAGCATCCCGAGACCACCCCTCCGCCAGAGACTGCGAGCTGAAATAAAAAGCCCGGCCATCTGTTGGGAGGCAAAGACGTCCCTGTCAACTGGTGCCTGGAGCCTCGAACAGGCCCTTATGTGGCAAAGTCTCTCAGAACTGCTTATTCTTTGGGGAAAAGTCTGCTCTGCCCCAGGGGTTCGCGAGAAAATTCTTCAGAGTTTTCCCGCATGTAGGAGCCAAGCAGCTGACCACTTTGGCATATTCCAGCGGGAGGGAGGATGGGAGATGTAATAGTTAAAAATACCCGCACTGATCGACGGAGTCAAACAGGCAAGTGCAGGAAGCATTTATCACGCTAACTTTACCCGGCGTGTGTAAACACAGGCTCATGGGTGTCAGCTCATCAGCTTAAAGGCCCTCGAAATACCTCCGAGAGCTCTTTGCGAAGCCCTGAAAAACCATGGGGTTTTTTCCTTCGCTTGGCAAGCGACATTGTTCTTTTGTCTTATAAGATGACGGCGCAGTAAACCTACGTGCACTAGAAGAGTGGACCAAAAAACCATCAATCCGGTTTCAAAATCGAGCCCTATTTAGAGGAGGGAAACCGCTGGCATCCAATGGGTGTTTCATCCCAATGAGATGAAGGACGTGTGAGGCTCACCTAGCTAGGCCCAACAAAGCAGAGCATGCAGAGCAATGCCTAGTGAGTTATAGAGACTTCAGGAACGTGGGCAGGATTTGGGGTGTTTTTATGACAGCTCTTTGGGGAGGAACTTGCAAAGACTGATGGCTTCCATCTTACACCTCCCCTTGGTTCAGCTGAAAAAATCATCTAATAAAATACTCTCTCTCCAATCCTGCACTGTTATTTCACCGAGAGAGGAACCAACAGATGGGCTCAACGTTGCTGCTGAAACACAAAGTGCAAGCAGGGCTGCGTAGGACCAGAAACGCTTTGCACCGTCCCAAGGGTTTGACTGTTGGGCTACAGAGGAAGCATCCTGCTCCCGCTCATGTCTGGGGTATGGGTCGGCAAAATGGGGCAGAAAATGGGGGCAGGATGAAATGACGGCTATTTGGCTTTGAATGGAGAATCATCTTGGCTGGACAACAGGAGGAAAATCCTAGATTTAGCTCTGATGTAGTCACTCGGAGGTCTCAGACTGGTCTTCACCCTTGCGTGCTTCCTTTGCTCAAGCAATTTGCTCTGCTGCATTCTCCATCCTGAGCCCAACCCGGCCGTCCCAACTCCGACTCCACATCTGCAAATCATCCCATTTGGATCACTTGGACCAGTCCAGAATTGGGCCCTTTGCAGGCATCATTAACATCCCTACTTATAATCGAGCGATACTTTCTCATCTCCCTGTTCTTTCCCGAATGACAGGCACAAACACTAGCACAACTACCCACGGAGGTCTGCAATTTGCTTCTGGGATGCAGCACAGGTGGCAACTCAAAGGGGTGCTGATGAGCTGTGGGTTTCCAGCCCCAGTCGTCTACTGTGGGTCGAAGTTGCCAGATAAGAGAAGCCCATACTCAACCATCCTTGTGGCTATTACATCTTCCTGGTTTCTCTCTCTCAAACACTACAGATCCAAACAGTCATTAACTCTAATGAAGAAAATACCATTTAATAGCCTCATTGAAGTATGCAGCGCTCAGTACTATGGTATCAATCTCTTCTAGTGGTCTGTGTACCACCACTCAAAGATGCGAATCTAGACGGCGCTTGGGTGGCTCCCATTAATACTTGCAAGTGCCAACCGGAGTGGGCTGGGACAGAGATGTCCTCACCTGGAAACATTTCTGAGATTTCAGAAGTGTGAAGCTTGAACAGCCATCAGTCCAGCAGCTAAAACACTCGCCCACATCGCACCGCGGGAGTGTTGAAACGGTACGCACTGCAGCCCATGTTGGCCAACAAGAGCTCGGTTGGGACTGGGTAGCCGGGGTGCTGGTTGGCGGTATCCACGTTTAACGCACAGCTCCAAGTGAGGTGCCAAATCCATCTGATCTGAGAGGCATGGTCTCCTCAAGCTTAGTGCCAGCCCTCCCTGGCCACCTTTCTTTGGGAGGTAACCGCACGAGCCTGCAGACCGCCTGGTCCAAGTTCAGCCCTGTTGTCTCTCCTCATCTCACTGAGGCCATCTATACAGTCCAATCTCCCTTTTGGCAGGTCTAACCTGACCCTTCCCCTTTCCATGTCTTGTCTTCACAGACTATAAACTCTCTGAGGCACAGACCATCCCTCATCCACAGTACCTAGCCCAACGGCACCCCGTTCCCCACTGGCTCTGGCTCATCATTACAGTGATACAACGATAACGACAACAATGCAAAATAGGGTTTGACACTGACTCTTCCACCAACTGCCGACATGAAGAGGGAATGAATTAAACTAGTAAGATGATAATAATAATTTTTAAAAAAATCAAGTGAGATCTGAATGGGAAGCCAGACTCTCTTCTCCATCACTATCCTGAGGGAGATTTAAGGGAACTTGAATATGAAGAGTTAGCAGTAGGATTTTTTTTGCCACTGCCACAATAACTATATCTGTTGAAGGGAAAGGAATAGTTGGAAAGGGAAGACCTGCATTCCTGATGCTGAAGAAAGGCATGTTTGTTCCCAATACATTGGAGAAACTGTTCGAGAACAGTTCATCCATGTAAAAATATGACAGCTGTACGACTGCCAAGGTCAGCGAGACCTCTGGCCATTCAGTGAGTGAGTGCGGGTTGCACAATCTCAACCTGTCTGGGGGCACACTAAACCAGAGTGGGCCACCATGTTCAAAGCATTTGAAAGAAGAAGGTAACACCAATGTTGGGATCAGGGCCTGCAAAACAAGGATACTGGAGTGCTTGTGCATTTGTGGGTCTGCAAAATGAGCAAAAACCCCAAGAAGCAACAACTGACACGACATCTTGAACCTGGCCATCGGATGAAAGACTTTCCTGGCCATTTTGCAAGGCACTGAAGCGTGCGCACAACTTAATGCGTACGCAGAGTCCTACTAAGGACAAGGTCCTACTTTTGACGACAGCAACGTCTGCTGTAAGCCTAGCTGACCCCTCCTGCAGTAAGAGCCATGGGAGACGACTGGGGGAAGGTCTGCCAGGACCAGCTCGGTAGTAATGAAGAGCAATAAACGCACACTTCAAAACGTACCACCTTGGGTTTAGGCGCACGCCGCCAAGTTGGCCCAGGACACAAACACCCGAGTTATTTGAGCCATTTTTTCCCAGGTTTCTCTATCCACGTCCCAATATTCATACAACTCCCTTTCTCCATCAGTCACCTCCACCGTGTCTGCCTATAACTATAGCTCAATCAGGAATTTTTCACCGAAATCCAAACTAGTTAAAAAAAAAAGTGTCGCACCAATGAAATCTGATTTAAGAGGGAAAAACAACAAAGGTAAAGAAAGCATTTGAATGAAGAAACACCCCACCTGGGGCATTTCCAGATGCAAAGGCTTCAATTTTTCATTTCAAAATGCCTTTTTCAAACAAGGGTCATTTTTATATGCAAACATATGCAAAGTATTAAAAGGGAGAAAGCGGAACAAAATTTGTGCTTTCCCTAAATTAAATGCTTTGAATGACTCAACCCATTTTTTTATTCTTACTGCCCAGGAAATTTTGATTACTTTGTGTTTTCATTCCAGTTTGGAACGGAAAAAACCGCGTCCGAATCCGCACGCAGTGGAAAAGCTGGCTCGGGCGCAGCGAGACCGGCAGCTCAAGGAGAAAGAAGGGGGAAATTACCGTTTCTTCAAATTGCTACCATATCTATTTAAACACGATCCAACACTGCACATTGTTTCCCGTGGCCACGTCTACCTGTGAGAAAGTGGCCGTGTCAGGAACCCTATTCACAAAGAAAAATTGAGGCTTACACTGGTATTTACCAGCGTGAGACTGCACATGGAAATGAAATATAGGCATGGAGGAAACCGCCTATTACCCACACATTCACAGCTGGATTTTACATGGCTCTTTAGTCAATAAACAGCAGTAGCTACCTTTTGTGGCATTTTTACAACAGGAAATTTATTTTACAAAAGACAAATTAAATGTCGCAGACAACCTGGTTACCTATCTCCCATTTTTGTTGGTCTCATCCCCTTCATTTAACAAAAAGAAAAGAGGATGTGATCCTGCTCTCACCAAATTCAACGCTCCTCTTGGTTTTCACGAATGGCCCAAACTTGACATGAAGGGGATGTAAAACAATTCACTCCCAAAGAGCAATCCAGCAGCAAACGCGTAGAAGAATATTCATTTTGCTGGAAAACAGACATCGTGCACTTGGACTCCAGGAAAGGGTCCAGGAGACGCAAGGTGACATGAAGTATGAACCGCACGCACCGCATCCCAGACTGACATTCCCTTTCTTTCTCCCAGAATAAGACACACGCAGAAGAGGCACGGTTATTTCTGGGAACTTGTCCTGACTCCCCGACCTGGCGGAGCCCACGCTTTGCTGCCGACGGTCTAGTAAAGACGTCGTTCAGCACTGCAAATAGCTGGGGAAGAAGCCACTTGCCCACCAAATCAGCAGGTAAGACTGCCCAAAGGCAGCCTGAAATTACTCACTGCTCGCCTCACCAAATATTTCAAGTTGGTTTTCCGTAGGTCTGTGCGCTCCGCGCAGTGGAGCACGGCATATCAATTTTTCATCTCGCAGCCTCTTCTTCCTAGTTCTTCAGCTCCCTCGAACTGAAGTATAATGCATCACAGAAATATAGACTTCTTTGGAAAAGTGTGCTTGGCATCTTCCCTCCCGAGCGAGCGAGCTAAAACTCTGGAGAGGCTTTGTTTTGTTTTTTAATATGAATAGAAAGAGGCCGCAGCATATTTGCCCGGCACCAAAAGACAACATTGCAAAATAGGACTAAAAATAGTTGAGAGGCAGGTTTGCACTCTCTATTTTTGGTAATCTAATTCTGTGCCTGGCATCTGACTTTTCAACGTTTTTTTTCTCTCCGAGCGGTGAAAAAATTGATCCAGTAAATTGTTCTATAACTTCCCAGGCACACGGTGCCCCGGTTACCGGCAATGTTGATTGGAATCGAGCTGTCGCTAAATACCCAAAATCAAAACGGTTGGAGGGTTTTATGCCATTTGTGCGCAGACTGCACAACTCCGGCTCGCTCACGGCGGAGGTGTGAGTTACTAGAAAGCAAAGACACAAACACCGTATCTAAGCAGAGGCCGAGGCGTGCATCCATCTACCTGTGCGCGTACCCGCACGCTCAGAGGCACGACTGCAGTTGTTACCACGCCCAGGACAGGAGCCTTCGAGCTCTGCTCGTCTTTATGTGCCTCGCGGTCACGGCACCGTCCGCGCTTCATGAGCTGAGACAGCGACGGACCTCTCAGAACTAAGTACTTTATTATCACATTAATACAAGGAAGGCACATCCTGAACAAACTTGAGCCTCATTTGTGCAATACAAGCCTTCATATTCAATCACTCTGCCTTTCCTTAATTACTTTCTCGTTTACCACTTTATTGTTTTTACTTCACCATGCAAGCTCTAGGATCTAAAACGAGTTTGCTAAGTTAAGACTCTAGACTTTTATTCCTTGGAATATGTAGAAAACCAGCTCTGGGCTCTGCCATAGTTCACGCAATGCCATTGCATTAGCAGGCATCGCAGTGTCATACTTTTGCTCAAAGAAACTCTGTTTAGTGCAAGTGATGACAGATAACAGAATTGCTGTTAATTGTAATACGATACGAGTATTCAACTGCCTCTTATCTCATGATAGACGACTGTAACATTAGTTTCGGGCTATGAAAAAGCATCAGTAACCTCAAAGTCAGAGCTGGCTAAAGAAAACAAATCAGTCATGGGAAGCTCTGCTCTTTCTTCACAAAGGAAAATTAAGGTTATTCTTAAGGTGCCACCCTCAGATAAGTGCTCCGATGGTGCTAATTCTCCAGTCAAGGTACCGAAGAATTAATGGATGCTCATGCAATAAATATGGGGCAAGTGGGGAGCACCTCCTTACTTCTGCCCAACTTCCCCCGGACCACTCAGAGATGGACAGAGATCAGATTTTTACCTCCGAGCTACAGTTTAGCTCGTACGCCGAACTGCCTGCACACTAACTTGTGCTGTGCTTCTACTTGCACTAATGAGTCTTTAAATAGCCTGACACCTGCGTACGCACAAGTGCTAGCATCTGAACGTGGAAAACCCAAGAGGGCCAGCCTATTTAAAGGACATGTACAAGGGGTAAATTTGTTCAGCAGGTGTCTGAACCTGCAAAGTGCAGATGCAAGTTTGACTGCAAACGCCGGCAGAGTCTTGGTTGACGCCCATTAGAAAAGGTATTCTTGATCCGAAATGCCTAACTGGAGACATTGCACAGTCTCAGTAATATAAAATCCTGCTCATAACTTTTTCTTTTTTTTAAGCAAAGGAACTAGAAATTATTTAGCATTCACAAAAACCATGCCATTTGCTCAACCTGACAAGGAAATGATTCCTGTTGGCACCACGTGCAAGTTCCAGGGGGAGGAAGATGAAGAGAAATGATATTTGTGCATGTATTTTACTATTTACTGTCTGTGCAGATCCACATTGCACCATCAACACCACCAGAGATGTGCACCACTGAGTTCCTCCGCGTCTGGAGAGCATCCTTCAACCAGCTGGAAAGCACCAGTACCTGGTACAACATAGAGGCATGCCCTGAAGCAAGCTGCTGCAATACTTAGTTGCATCTGAACCAAAATAATGGATAATGAGTCTTCATCTGATCACCCGCACAAGGGGTGGCATAAGCATTCAAAACCCCCAATTCTTTGTGCAAGTATGCATATGCTTACGATGGGATTCTCAAAAGCATTCAGAGTTGGCTGAACTTTGCTCTCAGACAAGTCGATTAGGAGTTTCACGGCTCACTTCAGTGCCTGTGGAGTTAGGCCCACATTGAACACTGATGAAAATCCTACCTAAAGGACTCGAAGCCGGGCTAAGAGCTCGTGCTTCGTAGCAGAGCAGCGCGTGGACTTCTTCAGAATAAAAAAAATGTCGACCTCCCGATAAAGAAAAAGACTGAAGACCGTGCAGTTGTTTGTTGACAAATGACTGATAATAATATCCCCATATTAGCAACATTAGGCCAGTCTGGACTTTGTACTTTCTCTTGGGGAGGGGGGAAAAAAAAGGTGGTCATAATGGCTTTCAAACTACATAGATAACTGTGTTTCTAATTGCTCCTAATAGACTTCTACATTTTCAAGTCAATCATTACGCTGAATCAACAATCTCGCCTAGCTAATGTCCCGAGTCTCCCAGTTGCATGCATTCATGCCTAGAAGCAAAAAGCCTCTGGACTCATAACATTGACATCACAGTCATTACATTTGCCCACAGCATCCTGCACACATGCAAGTTAAAGGGCTCTCGGCTTCAGCTGTTCCTTTGTGTCAGTCTCGCCCCGAACGCGAGAGACATTCCTGTCTCTGGATTAACCCCTGGGATGACACCCCGTTTCGACTTTAGCTGCACTAAATCCCCAACAAAACCGTAACGGCCCTGGCTGCTTTAGAACCTAAACTGTAAATCTCCTCTTCACGCAGCTTTGCTAAGAGGATGACGGGCAATCGTTTCCCCCAACCTCTCTGGATATTTATTGAGAGAAACCCATTGGAGTCAATGTGGTCACAGCTTGGAGGATTCCCTTTTCAAGGCAAATATAGCTTCAAAAAGCAGAAGAGTGAATCTGGAGATAACATAAGAGCAGACTATGAAATGCTGCTACTTTTCCATCAAGGTAAGTCAACTTTTTCTGGGCAAGAGACATCATATCCGTGTTCATGGGTGTTTTGATGAGCACATTTGTTGACACCGAAGAATCTGGTCATAAATCATGTTCGAACCACGGGAAAAACCTCAATGCCCCTGAAGCCGACGGGGGATTTTCTGTTCATTGGGCTGGGGTGAGCATCCTACCCAGTTCTTCCCTTCTGGGTCGTGAGGAGGGGTATATCGGCAAGGCTTAGCAAAGTAGGTGAGGTAGGACAATGGGATGTCACATGAAAACTTCAAGTGTTCATTATATTTTTGCTGCTTCTGGGGTATTGCACCTCCAAGGAACAGGTATATTATGCATTTGAAAAGACTGAAGGGTGCCTGCAGCCTGGTAGGGATGCTGCCAAATATACAAATATCAACCCAAGTTAAGTTGTAGAGCAGCTCTGCATATTGTACTCAGCATGTCGACACAAGCTGGATATCCCATTTGGTGTTTCCCATTGTTTCACAGTCTTTATGAGAATAAAGCTCTCGTTTCCTCTCCAGCAGGGACTCCAGCAAGGAGGACGGGGCTCAGAAAGCAGCTGCTATTTTAAGTCCTGGAAGGAAGCAAGAACTGCTCTGTGGAAAGGTGGAGGCCCTCGGTACTCCATCTGAGCCGTGTATATGGTGACACAGCGGGGGAAGGTGTTGTCCTGGTGCCCAAGGAAGACATGAAATTGCCAAAAATTGCAAGCTTTATCCTCAGCAGAGCTTTTGCTTGCGTTTGGGAAGCAAGAACATTAAGGCTGGACATGATCCCTGTGAACTATCACAGAGAGTAAACTTCTGGCTTGTTGGTGAAGAGGACGATACCATGGGTAGTGCAGGAGATGGCATCAATAAATACCGTGCACGCTGCTGGAACATGTCAACCTTGCTGTAACAAGATGGCATAAAGTTGAATTGATCTTTGAAACAGCCACCACTGTGGAGACTTCGTAGCAATCCTGAACCCAAACCAAACCGATCTGCCCATGCCGTGGCTTCTGATTTAGATGCAATTTTATCAGAGCTCAGCTCAGTGCCTTGAGCAAGCAGAACAAAGACCTTTGCAGCCTCCACTATAGGGACGTGGAAGAGGGTGCTGAAGCTGTGCCGATACCTTTCAGCCCCCAGCGTCAGGCAGCCAGAAGGACTACTGCAGCCAGGGAACAGCAGTACAAAACTTCTCTACTTGAAGGTCCTCTGGTAAGGAAATCCAAAGCCAAAAGCCCAAAGCATGGTAGAGAAAGATCATGGATGTACTGGGGTATGGATATATATGGATTGCAATAAGACGTATTATTATATGCATGCCACTATGTGGTTCATTGGCTGGAATGAGAAGAGGCAGGGTATTGGCATGGGAGCATACAACCCAGCTGTTTCATGGACAATGCCATGGGAGCATACAACCCAGATGTTTCATGGCCAATGCCATGGGAGCACATAAGCCAGATGTTTCATGGACAATGCCATGGGAACATACAACCAGATGTTTCATGGACAATGCCATGGGAGCATACAACCAGATGTTTCATGGACAATGCCATGGGAGCATACAACCAGATGTTTCATGGACAATGCCATGGGAGCATACAACTCAGATGTTTCATGGACAATGCCATGGGAGCATACAACCAGATGTTTCATGGACAATGCCATGGGAGCATACAACTCAGATGTTTCATGGACAGTGCCATGGCAGGTGATAGCCCTGCTCACAGCGGCACTGTCTTCTGGGGAAGAGCATGATGACCGGTAACGAGTGATAGGCATCTTTCTGCTGGAACCAGGGTGATTAACTTTGCAATAAGGAAATGGGATCAGCCCCACCTCACTGCATCACCAGGTGGATCATTAGGGTGTCATTCAGGGTGAGAACTGTAACCCAAGCTTCAAGGAAACTGGACCGTGGGGTCCTGCAAGGCTCAGTATAAGCACAGGTTATTATTGCATTACTTACTATCGCTACCATAGTCCTCCTGGGGCCTTCCGTGGCTTTGGAGGCCAGAAGCAGAGCTAAGACAAATGGTTAGTCACCAAGTTGCAAGGGCAGAGAGGTTGGAGCTGTTGCTCATCTGCCTCAGAACAATAAAAGTTACAATTAATCCTACAGATGAGAAAGTGCTTACAGCCCAGCCCAGCCCCATTTTCTATCCCTGTTCCTTTGAGAATGATTGTGTTGGCAACTGGCTGAGAGCAAGGAGAATCAGCAAAAATTTACAGCTGAGCCTCTCCAGAACAGCCTGACAAAAATTAATTCCCTGTTAATATAAACTTAATCAACCAGTCCCATCCGAAACCAGTCTACTGGAGAGGAACTTAAAATCATCCAGTACTCCACGGGAATGCGGCACGTCAAGACTGAATTTTGCTGAATTCTGCAGCCTTTTCGAAGTCTCAATAAACGGTTATTTATTAATACCCTAACTGCACAATAATTAACTTAGTCTCTAAAGGTCTATTTATAAATACATAAATTCAACTAATAACAAGGTTCAAACTATTTAACACGATGACGGCCAAATCCCTCTGAACATAGCTACAAAAGGCTAGATCCCGATTTCAAATATATTACTACAAATCTAGGGAAACCCTGGACTTACACAAGTGCCAATCACCTGGAATCGGTGCCCACGTGTGTACTACAATAAGGACACATCCATGTGCTCGAAAGGCCAGTGTTGATCTGCAGAGCCTGCCATATAAGACATGTTAATAATTGCTACTGGACCTCTCAAAGTCTAAATTTCTGCTTATCTGTCTACACATAAATTAATTGTCTTAGGAAATGCTGCACACTGCCATTGATGGACCTGTCAGCAAACATAGAGGCAGCAAGGCTAGATAACATGCCAGGATCCTTACAAAGCAACTTTTCAACTGAGACGATGTCTCCCAGCTAACACGCAGTGCTGATAGCTGAATGCCCAGACCCCGATTCAACATGAGGAAAAAAAAACAATTAAATATATGTTCTCAAAACAAATTGTCTGTGGTTTGGGTGTCTATTAAATGAAACAGCATTACTCCTACTTATGAAATACAAATCAGGGAAGAAGGAATCCAGCTGAATGGTAAAGTTTCTAACCTCAGAGTACCTCGTGCTTTGCAGAATTTATTAATGCAAACATAAAATACCTGAAATGTCTCCACCTCCACAATGAAGTGTATCTGGCATGCTGAACCAATGGAGGTAAATGCTCCCTCCCGTGATACCCAGGCATCTGACTACTTCTGTGGATGCTAGGTGGAAAATCTCAGCCATTTGGAACAAGACAAAGGCATGAGCTTGAATTTGGCAAAGAAAAAACCAAAACTCTTTCCCTTTGGTGCATCCCTATGACGCTATCATGGGTCTTACACAGCAACCTCCACGAGGCATTAGGGGTGATCCACCCCGATTTCAGGTTGAGGTTGGATATTAGGAAAAACTCTCTCCCTAGGAGGGTGGTGAAGCGCTGGAGCAGGTTACCTAGAGAGGTGGTGCACTGTCCGTCCTTGGAGGTATTTAATACCCAGGTAGACAAAGCCTTGGCTGGGTTGGTGGAGTCGGGGCTGGTCCTGCTCGGAGCAGGGCCTGGACTAGATGTGACCTCCTGAGCTCCCTTCAACCCTCCTTGTCTATGATGCTGTGCTATTCCCCAGTGAGAATGCCACCAAACGCTATTCCCCACTGGTTCAATAATGAAGAAGAGGGAAGACTACGTGCTCAGCACCACTGAACACCCCTGCCAACAGCAGCTGGATTTTTCCTCCCCCGAGGTCTCCCCTTTCCCAGTGAAAATCACCAGTCTGAGGATACGCTGCAGATATACTGTGAAGTCATGCGGTTTCACAATCACTATTTTACTTCTGGCTATTCCAGGGGGAATTTCACCAGAGCTGGCGATGATGGCAAGTTTCCAATCAACACTGACTTCCCGAAATAAACACGGGCTCCGGGCTTCTCACTTCCCGTCCACAGCCATTTAGAAGACGTAATCTAGCATTCATCTTCGTGCAGACTCGCAAACAAAAAAAATTGCTGAATGTGGCCCAAATACCCCGGTGACTGGATCAGGGCATATTTTCTTAGTTGCAGTGTTGCCAACTCTCATGATTTTTGGAGTTGTTCTTAAAGTCTACGTTTTAAGACTGGGGAATGTGAAAAACTTAGCTCTTTTACACACACACACACGTATTATATATAATGAGGAGGCTGGACAAATACCTCGTTAAGCTCATTTGAGTCCAATTACCTCCTGCCCATGGCAGGAGACTGGACTTGATGATCTTATAGGTCGCTTCTGCTCCCCTCTTTCTATGATTCTATATACACACACACATATACATACACACACATATACACACATGTATTTCTATGTGTGTGTATATATAATATGTATATGTATTCATATGTGTATACATGCATATATACACATATAGATACACACACATCTATATATGAAAGGGCTAAGTTTTTCACATTCCTGAAGTAGACACTTTAAGAACAATGCCAGAAATCATGAGAGTTGGCACTACTGTGGTTGTATTTCTGAGGAAGCCTTGAGGTGAGCTGTAGGCAAGCGCCCACTGGGGACAAGGATACCCCGAGGAGAAGCGGAGGCTGGCAGAAGAACATGGGCAGACACAACTTGCCGTCAGCCGTGCTGGGACCGTGCATTTAAGATGCTGGATCTGGTACCGCCTGAGTAGCTCTGAGTACAGATGGCTCCAGACCAAAACCCTGGATACGAATATCCCTGGGGTCTGGTCTCCACGGAGTGCCTGAACCCCACTGCAAAATACTCAGACAGGAACAAGCTCAAACTTTGTGTACCATTAAGATTTGAATGGGGAAACTGCTCAGAAATGTCCATCCGTCAGACCCTCACCTCTGGGACCAGACCGCAAGGCACCTGGCACAAAAGCATCCTTGGAAATGTCTTTACCGCCTTCTTTAAGAGCGAGAAAGGGCTGCTGGGCTGCCTCCTGACTGGGTGTCCTATTTGCCCCCAAACCATCTCTACCCGTCATTTCTTAAAGGACACTTGCAAATGGCACCTGGTGCGCTGCATAAATCTCTACCCAAGGAATGTCATAATTTTTCTCCCGTCACAAACCTTCTAGTCTAACACTTGACAGCCTCGATCAGGTGCTGTCCAAACATTTATTAAAACATTTTAAATGATGAATATATCCAATTATTACTATTAATGCAGCTAATACTGACTAATGAGGGGGAAACATACTAGCTTGTATCCCGCAATTCATTACCCCTGCCTTGTCAACAATTCAAAGCCCAAAACCTAATCATCCATACCGGGCCCTGTTATATTTCACACGTCACATTTAATAAGTCACTCAGTGCCTATAAATTAATGTAACATGTCGGCGTTTATGAGTGTGGCTTTGTCGCTGTTAACAAATGATGTGCTGGCCCGGTCTGCTACAGCTAGGCAGTGACGAATGATGGAGGATGATTTCTCTCCAAACTACAAACTATGCACTAGGGACCACAGTAACACGCACACGCACACGTGTGTGTGTGTACGCATGTATGTAACGTGTACGTATGAAGACGACATAAGAAGAGTGTGTGTTCACGTGTGCACGTTATGTATTTCTATATAGTCGTTGTCAGTTTATCCCTTGCGCGGCTCACTACAGATCCAAATGTGTGTGAGTGCATGTATGTATGAATCTGCAACGGGCTTAGCAAAGAAATAGTGCGTGTACACACCAGGACGCTTTCATTTAAGCCAAGTCCATTTCATAAGACTATTGGTCACACGTAACATTTCCATTCTTTGCACTTTCTAATCAGTCCGTCCAAAACAGCAGTGAAGTATTTAAATGCGGTGGTGTTGTAAAATGTGATGCTGGACGACAGATGGTGCTTATTGCACCAGGGGCTGAGTTAGGGAGCTGACTTTCTTTGGTTTTTGGAGCAAAACTGGTATTTTTTAATGATTTGACTCATTCCCAACTTAACTCTTAAAGACACACCTTGCATGGAAAAAAATTAGGTATGTGATTGCAGAGTAAGTAGAAGGTTAGTATTCCCCCCTTCTCCCAGGTATATGTTCTCTGCAAAGTAACAGGGTGAAAATTGTGCATGCCTTTTTGGTTCCTTTGGTTCCAGCTGTGGCAACTTCAGGATTGATGAAAGACACCTGGATCTGCCAACGGCTGCATTAAGTACTATGTGCAGCAATAAAATTGCATGTTGCAAATGCACGCTGTGGCTCAGAGGGCAAGTTTCGTCCAGAATTGGCATGAACAGAGCTCCACCAGATCTGTCAGCAGTGGGAGCAAGGCGGGCGCCTTCGCTAGCTGGGCTCTCACCTCCTGCAAAAAGCTAGTCCCTGTGTCAGTGGGCTGTTAACAAATCTGGGCAGAAATTTTCTGAGGAAACATTTCTTTCCCCCCTAGTAAATGACAGTTCTTCAAAACAGAAACTGTTTGTGGAAAAGGTCAGCTTTGAGAAATCTCCTGCTCCAAAAAAAAAAAATTCCAAAAAGTTGTCAAAACATTCGAAACAGCTTTCTCAATTTAAAAAAATAGATTTTGTTTTAAGTGTTTGTTTTGCTTTTGAAACAAATTTGGTTTTAAAACATTAGCGCATTTCTATTGAAAAAAAAATTACAAGCTAGAAAAAGTTTAAATCCACACATTTGGACGCACACCTTGCTGGGGTTGTTTGACCCCCCGCTGTCTTTCCTGCCCATTGCAGGGGGCTGGACCCCATGATCTCACGAGGTCCCTTCCAGCCCGAAACTTCTGTGAATTTTAACATTTTTGGAACAGAATATTTTGATTAGGCAGATCAGAAATTATTTGGCTTCTTTATAAAGATTTTTGAGATTTAGGCCTTTTCCCCCCAGTTCAGGACAGGGGAAACTTTGCAGAATCTTGAAGATTTTGCTCAGGACGGGAACATTTTTCATTCAAATCTAGTTGGCAGCTTCTGGCACCTGCGTGTGCCCCCGCGGCACAAACCCTGCTAAGGCGAAACATGCTCCCGAGGGAGCTTTGCATATTCAGCTACACTGCAATCTGGGAATTCCCTGCATAGTTTCATGCCACTAAATTTGGGATCAATCACAAGTGCCAGGATTTAAATTTGCCTCCTCTGGAGCAAAGTATCTAAGAAACTGAAGGCCTGTTCCTTAAAGAGCTTGTTCTTTTCATCTTATTTCCTGCTTTTAATTAAAAAAAAACCAAAACGAAAACATCTCCAAGATGCTCAGGACACAGTCAGGTCTCAACAATTCATAGTGGTCTATTATCGACTTAAAGGCAGTAACGATGAATCCAGATCCGACGTCCCAGGCACGGCGCAGACGGGCAGCTAAAGGAGGGTCGCGTTTATTTTCAGACGCAGTCTTGGACCACGCTGGAGGGATGATCTTGTAGCTTAGGAATCCAACGAGGACTCAGGAGACACGGGTTGAGTTCCCGGTTTTGCTACAGACGCTGTATGTGTCCTTGGGCGTATCGCTGCTGCGATTTAAAAAATCCCACTAGGCACCGAACCTTGGAGACCCAGCTCTGGCCTTTCGTCTTTCTGTGTCTCGGGTCCTCACCTCTAAAACTAGGCCTGTAACCCTTCCTGACCTCCCAGCTATTGTGCAGGTAAGAAATTTGGAGAGAGGCCTTAGAGGCTGCGCAGGTGAGCGTTTTATACGTTGCAACCTTGTACATGCTAGACTATTAAAAAAAACAAACTCGTGATTATTCTCCGGATATCAAAAGGGAAACAGAGCATCAAGAATTACATTCCTCTGCTTCTGTATATTCAATTAGAAAATTGCTCAATTTATGCAACCTCTTTGGAGGAAGCCCATTTCCGTCTGTTTGGGGCGAGGGCATGTGTTTTGGCTGCAGCTGCCTCGGTGCCGCCAGACTAATGGATAGGGTCAAAGCAGGAGTGCTGCTGTGCCTACCGCTCTCCGTAACGGGGCAGCGTCTCGAGCCGAAGCAAACCGTTTCCGAGCGCGGTCCGAGGCCAGGTGCCACGCGGCGGCGTGCCGAGCAAAGGCTACTTGACCAGTTAAAGTGACGTGATGCCTTGGTGTCCTGCCATTTACACAACTTTCAAGGTAATCATGACCCTGCACAACCAGGACCACGTGCCAGCCATAGGAAACAGGCCCTTTCTACGGCGGGGAGGTGCAAGGAAAAATTGAGATCCTGACATGGTCAAGATCTGAACAAGTTCAGTATAGAAAATATTGGCGACAACACACATAAAAGCAACAGCCACAGAATGAGGCTTCTCAACACATGCCTATTGCTCAAAAATGGTCCAGGAGAAACTACCCCCTACACACACACACACACACACACGATTCATTGCACTCGACTGCAGCCAGGCAAGCGGCTAAGTGCGAGTGCAACAAATTGTGCACGTGACTCATCCGTGCCAAAACACCCCCTTGGTTTCGCTGTCCCCTTCGCATGCTGGTGCAAGTCATCCGTCAGACCTGGCCCTTCAGACTGCAACGTCTTTGGGGCAGAAACTGCCCTTCAGTCCGCGTGAGCACAGAGCCTGGCGGAAGGGCGCCCTAACTCAGTGGAGCCCTTTAGACACGCCTGCACTTTCCAGGATAAAACAGCAGCAAATTAAGACAAATCTCACACTTCCTTTTCCTTGTCTGCACGCGGCAGTGCGAAGGGGGCACAGTGAAAGCCGGAGAGCGAGCTGGGCAGCTAACGAGAGAGGACACTTGGCGACGACGCAAGCACCATGGATTTCCCCCCCACTCAGGCGTGAAAACTTTGGAAACTCCCCGAAGTAAGTTGAAGTGATGCTCAATCCCCTTCAAACCACCGGAGTCAGCTGCAAAAAAACCCACTAAAGTAAAATTACCCGGTAGCAAGGGATTCACAGAATCTGCAAAATCTCACAGGGAAGAAAAGAAATCTGCATGACAATAACATTGTTTCCTCCTCTGAGAGACCCACAGGGCTCGCGAAAATCGTACAGAAGAAACACAGCGCTTTTCAATTCAGCCTATTGTATAGAACATGAGTGTCGCGAGGTTTATTTTATAATGATTTATTATCGGGGAAAAATAAGGGTTCAGGCAGAGCTATATTTTCGCATGAATTTATTGTTCACCAAAATGGTTTGTTTTGCAGAAACATTTCTTTCCCTTCTATTTTTTTCTGGCAGTTCCCTGTGGCTTCATCTGGGAGCTGCTTTCATCCACACTTCCCTTGGCTGTTTAGCGATGCAATTTTTAAATCTTCATCTTCGCTGCTACCTGCTGCTCTCCCCCGCCTGGGGTACAAGAAAGCCACAGCTGGTTGTCGTCCCAGAATCGCTCTCGTCCCTTCTGCATCGCTCGGGGCTGGCGCTTTCCTCTCCGAGCGATGGAGACCCATGCACCGACCCTCCCTCCTTGCCAGGCAGGAACGGGGCCATCGGGGCAGCATACGCCTTCCCGAGCGGGCAGGGGCTTGGTGCAATGGATGTGCCGCAGGGACAAAGAGTGGGGAGACGTAAACCATCGTGGCGTGGATCACCTGGAGGGTTTTAACCCGGATCGTCTGTGCTAAAGGCATGTTCCTCCTAGTTTAACAGAAGAGCTAGTTTCCCATTAGCAAATGCATTAGGCTCTTAATCTCACATGTGGACCAGGTGCTAAGGCTGCCTTTTCCTGGGGATTCGTGTGGCGGCCCGCTTCTTCCAGAGCAAAAAGAGAACTAGGAAGAAAACTCGGAATAGAGAAAAGAGACGTTTCCTCCCCAAATAGCATTCGCAGCTGCAGCAGCAAGTCCCAGCCTAGACCTGCCAGGCTCTAAATAGCTACCGCCACCCTCCAACCAGCGCCACTCCTTCTTGTGACGGCCGCTGTTATGGCTGTGCAGCGTCACGGAGGAGGCACCAGATCCCCACCCTGCCAGCTGCCGTGCACGCTCCCAGGACAGAGACGGCCCCCGAGGAACTTCAGATCTGCACCGGTGAGAAGGTGCGACAGCGGGATGAAACGAATGCACATCTGGAGGGTAGCATGAAGTCACAACACGGAGCCAACCTCCCCAATCCCCGCAGGCTTGCCACCCACACTGGAGAGAAAAACTAATGCAAGAGTGAGATTTCCATCCCAAACGTCGGCGCGCCGGGCTGCGGTTCCAACGCCTGATGGAAAATCGCATCACAATCGCGACGTTTGAAAATGCCAGGCCCGTGTCCGCCGTGGGCTGCAACAACCAGGGCCCCGTTCCCACTGGAAGTCCTGATCACTGTTTTCATTAGAAGTTCTTAATTTCTCACTGGAATTGGGATTTGTTTTAATGTTTTAACTAGCTCCACTCACTCCCTGGTTATGGTAACAGGCATCACTACAGAAACCTTCTTTAGGTGTGTTTTGCCCACCCATTTTTCCAGTGCTACTATAGCTTTATCTACGATGCACATATGGCCCCTATTATTGCAGCAGCTGAGCACCTCGTTCTTTAATACCTTTATCCTCACAACTCCCTTGTGAGGTCAGGAAATGCTGGTCTCCCCATTTCACACAAGGAAGCACCCCCAAGGATGTACCCAGGGTGACAAGGGAAGTTTGTGGCAGAACAAGGAAATGAACCTAAATCACACAATATTGGCCTGATCTCAGTTTACAACTCGATTTGCTCACCAGTGAACGCATTTTAGTTGGCAAAGGAAGATGATAAAAAAAAAAAAAAAATGTGAATTCCATCCCTGTTACCTTCTCAGTCTAAAACCTGAAGTTTTGGTTTTTATTGTAAAAGTCAAGCGGATAAAACTAAACGTGTCAGGGAAGCCCCCTCGGCACTGTATTTTCCAGCAAAAGCGATGCAATTCAATTGTTAAGTAAAATAATAATACTAGGAAGTGGGTAAGAAAGGATGGCAGAATTAATCATAGAGGATGATTGGAGAGAGGAGGAAAGGAAGGGAAAAGGGATCGCCTCCATGCATGAATTCAGAGCCCATGCTTAATTGAGTACAATGAACTTGAAAATACACTTGGTAAATGTCTGCATTAGCAGGACTGGGGGATGTTTGTTAGCAGTTAAGATGCACAAACGGATCAATAGTGTAAAACAAAGGAGCTCAGGTATGCATGTGTACTCATACATCATTTCAATAAATTATCTTGGGTGTTACGACAGGAGAGGGAAGGGGGGGATTTAGAACAATCATTTTGGGATCAAGAGCTAAATCATTTCAGCCACATCTTGATTTCTGCAAAACTCGGCAGGAATTATGAGGCTTAACAGCATCTCAACAATTAGCATATTATAAATACAAAAATGATATATTAAAGCGAGAGGAGAAAAAGGCCAGCGTTTTACACCTACAGTAATATAATTCCACTACTTAATGCAAAGTAACAGGCATTAGAGTGTTTGGGATCCTCTTGTATGGTGTTATCTGCTCTATCAGTAAATGAGACTATGTGAACAGTACAACCTATAAATAATTCAAGGCCTGAGATGGCAATTATAGAACCATGCACAACCAGCATGAATATTTTATGAAGGCTAAAACAGCCCTCAGAATGAATCATGGATAGATGAGCACACACACGCGCGCACACACACACACACACACACACACACACTCAGCTGTTGGCCAAGTATTGCTTCCAGATATGGCTTCTATCTGAGTCTTAGTCCACCTAAAGAAACAAAAACCAGAATCTTGACACACAGAAGTTACTTCTGATACATGAAAAGCTATTAAAAAATAAATAAAATACATGCACAGAAAATCATTTTATTGGAAGGAGTGTTTATTTCTTTTCAAGGCTTCGAAACTACTTTTTCCTGTATGCATAATGTGGTTAGCAAAAGTAAACTGCCCGTTCCAAAATCTGCTGCTAGACAACCATCGTTAGAGAGAGCTCGTGATCCAGGCCTTCGGTACCCACAGCAGATGAGAGAGGAGTAGCCTGGTAATCATCATTCTTCGAGTCACATTCAGATGTGTACATGCAACCTGCATTGATTTCTGCAAGTGCTGTGTGTGCATATCTGCCTGCAGCATCTGGACTGAAGCAAGCAACATTTACCAAGAGCGTTATGCCAGTATAGCTCATACTGATGCCACTCTTTGTATGGACACTGTTATTCCCAAGTAAGCATGTCCGCACGGGAGCGATATTAGTATAAATACATCCGATAATTAAGTGGAGATAATTAAGCTAGTGAATTTGCCTGCGTAGAGAAGCCCGAAGTTGTACAAGTTTCAATAAGCAGTGCACCATTGCTCACTGAAAATGCACAAAATTCAATCCCACGCAAAGTTGATGCACCTTTTGCAACCTTAAGTAATCTCCATGCCCTTATTTCCGAGCAAACTGATAACGTCTCCATTTAGCTACAGATATGTTTGCTTTGTGCCTATATTAGCGCTCTACTTTTTAAAGGGACCCTATATCGAATTATCCTCAGGACACCTTTGTGAAGTGAGTATAATTATCCCCACTATCTGGATAGCAACACCAATATTGCACCAATGCCGGTCTGGGAGCCAGGGGAGGACGCTGGATTAGAAACCAAGGGGCTTCCCGCCAATCCCTAAATAAAATACAGCCAGAATCGTGATAGTGGGAAGATTTCACGTCACTCAAGGAGACACGAGTCCAACGTTGTCGGGTGTACGTCAGCTTCAGGCCATGGATTCACAGACAATTAGGGTTGGAAGGAGGGTCATCTAGGCCAACCCACTTCATACCGTTTGATGACAAGCAAAACCAGAAGGCAAACTCTTTGGCAGAAGCCGTGCTGGACACTTGGTACGGATCTTAACCCCTTCTTCTTGCTCGGTCCGTCATTCACTTCCACCGAAAAAGCAGCTCTGAAGCCAACAATTTAAGACAGTACGCTGCAGACGGGCTGCCGAGGTTTCCTGGAGGACCGTGTCCACAAGCAGGGTCACAGTCAGCAGAGGAAGCAGGATCTCACCCATCTTGCTGCCTTTCTCGGTATTGCCCCTATAATTTTGTGGTTTTGGCAGTCACGCGAGGCGGATGCATCAGTCGGGGTCAAGTGGCCATTGGTAGGGGGTTGCGGGCATCTCATAGAGCACGACCGTGTCTCTCCGGGTCACGATGCTGCAATTTGTGGATGCCAGTTTGGCAGCCACGGGTCAGGGGAGCTGCAGTCGCTTTCTGGGAGATGTTCGTATCGAATCAAGGAAATTTCCACTGTGCGATGCGGAGGGTAGAGCACAGCATGAAGGTTGCTCCAGGCCACGGGGGCAAAATGCCAAACCGTAAATCACGTGGACGCTGGACAAGGGTAGGATGCATATAGGAATAAAGGGCATCCAATACGGGGATGCAGCCCTTTTGGGGCCGATCCCCATGCCCTAGCTGCTCTCCCGGCTGGAGCTACCTGCAGGTTAATGAACCACGCAGTGGGAGTCTGCACGGGAGAAGCCGGGCTGTTGTGGGAGAGGGTTTGCAGGCAGATGCTGGAGTTGTCTAGTTCTGCATTATTCATGGCCTCCCCACAACCAGTCCCTGTATTTCGCGATGCTGAACCGTGACTTGAACCCGATCAGACAGACTCTACCTACGGACTACAGCAAAGCAGGACGATCCAGTTTGTTTTTCTCATTTAAAGGCTGTGGAGAAGGGGGAAAAAAACCCCCCATGCATAGAAATGCATACCTTGAGACCACAAGTCAAAAGGAAATACCCTGCTAATTGCAAGGGTGTATTAAAGTCATGAACTAAGTAAACTAATTTGCTCTTGGCATATTTTCTGTACCTCCCAGGTTTCTGTTTAGAGCCTCTGTTTAGACATTTCACAATCTCGATCTGGTCGGGACTGAAAAAAAAAGCCTTCAGCAGGGGAAAAAGCACAGGCAACTGGCAAAAAAGGCAGCTCTGGGAACCTAATATGGCTTTCAATTCATTTGCAATATAGACTTGATTTCTCCCTCCCCCCCAAAAAAATCCAAGTGGGTTAATCTTTTATTTTCATTATTTTGACATTTCTGTTTACCTTTTGGAAATGTTATCAGAGACACAATGTGGCACTGGAAAGCTAAATGCTAACACATGGAGCGCCCGACGACTCTGCGCAAATTTCTCTCATACTTTTGCAAACACCGCAGCCAAAATCAACAGTGAGAGTTTGATTTTCTTCATCATGAATTGACAGCTTATTTATCTCCGTGGAAGAACTTTGTAAACCCTTTGAGCTGCCATACCGCTGCGGAGCGATTCTGCTGCCTGTCCAAAAATGCCGTCGCTTCATAAAAATCGAGGCTAACGGACTTCATTCATTCGTGTCCCCCCCTTTGTAAAGATTAACGAGCGTGCTGCGAACTAGAACAACAGGCTTGCGCACAACAGAAATCAAAAGGACGCTGAAAACAACTGGAAATTTGCCTTTCCAGTCGCAGCCAGGAATTGATTCCTTGATCCACGTTATGCAAAAGATTAACTAACTGGTCTTAATGGTGTTTTCTAGTCTTAACAATACATGGCTAAGTCCGATGAAAATCAAAGTTTAGCAACTGCTGCAAAGAGGGATAATTTACACCACGTGCTTTAGTGAATCAGGGCCTGCGAGGCGTCTTAGCCCCGTGGAGATAAACATGATCCTCCTTATTATTGCAGGATAATGCCTGCGCGTTATTACAGTAATGAGGGGAAAGTCATTTCCGACAGCCAGCGCTTGCACGGGAAATAATGGCTTCCAGTGCTTGCAAGGCAGCTCGAGACGGGTGCGGAGCGGGGACGTAATCCCATGTCATCGCGGCACAGGACTAAAACAAACTCGGACTCTGTCAGTCACTAGCAAGGCATCAGCTTTTCATACCAGTGCTGCCTGCCAACGAGCTAACGGCCCTTTGCTGTAGATGCTTAAATCAATACGCAGGAAAGAAAGCATCCAGCAAGAGGAACAGATCAAGTATTCAAACGTGGAATCCAAGTACGGTTTAGTTTGCCAATAAAGTGCCTGGTTTTCTGTAACTCATTCACCCGTGAAAAGAGCCGTGTCTGAAGTCACTTTTACTTCTAATGCATTTGTGTTGTGTGCGTGTTTGCGAGGAAGAGGGGCTGGATTGGATGGCGTCTGCTCACCGATGCCTCTTCGCTCGCGGCCCAGGTGCATGCCCTGCTCTGCAGTACCTCGGTTAGGTCATAATTATACCCATTTTGCAGATGGGGAAGTGGAGGCGTACAGACTGGCCGCCTGGTTTTTCTCCCACACCAGTTACTCAAGGGGGTGTCTCCAGCTGAGTGGGCTCATGCCTGATTTACATCAGTAAGATGAGTATCAGAAGCTGGGCCACTTTATGTTGTACCCCAGGGGACCCCAGTCCTCGGCACTGCACGTGATCCCACACACGCTTGGCACTTGTTGGGTACTTTTGGCACAAATGACTAAGTGCCATGCAAACGGAAATGCCCCACAGCCCCCTCGGTCTAAACGAAGCGCCTCGTGCTAACGACGCAAGCTTTGCTCCCTTTGCACCGCACGTTCGAGCGAGACGCGTACGGAGGCGTTTGGATGTCACGGACTCGGCAGCTCCCAGCGGCAGGACAGGTCTGCCGGGAAACTCCCGTCTCTCTCCCAGGAGGAACAAAGCACAAAGTGCAATAAATTAACCCAGGGCAACCCCAGGCTTCATGGTGGCCACTGCGATGCCTACCGCAGGCACCAGGAACTTTGCAAGAGCCCCCAGCACAAAGCTCAGATTTTTCTGCTTGAAAAAAGCCCTATTTCTAGCCATTGGAGAAGGAGGAAACTGCATGGAGCAGGAGAGCCCACGAGTACCGATGCATCCCAGCAGTGGGCAGAGCTGAGCACGCATCCCCGCATTATCCGGGGCACGTAAAGTCACTTAATGCTCACTTCTCTGCGCTTCCCCCAAACAAACCCCCGCAGCACGCAGTAAATGGTGCGGGCACAATACCTCGGTGCAGCGGGCCGGAGAAGCACCGAGCAAAGGAAACTTAAATTCTTTTTCCAAACTCGTGTTTTTTGTGCGAGCTTGTCCCCGAGAGGGATGGCAGGTGTCTCGGCTGCTTTGCAGAGCGGCTGTCTCAAGAGAGACAAAAGAACAGAAGGCCTGTCCTGAGCATCTCCATCGAGATATTTATGGATGTGAAAGGAGAAAGTCCGGCAAGATGTTGCTCAAGGCACAATGCAGGCAGTACGGCACAGGCTCCATAATGGAAGAGGAGAGCCGCAGCCAGAACAAGGGGAGGAGAAATGCTGATAAAAGCAGGTCGAAACGGACCTTTCCGAGGCTGGCAATTTATTAGGAAGGCAAGCGCTCGTGTAATTCGGATAATCCGATGCGGACGCCTTCCCGTGCCAGCGCTACGAGGGCTGGAACAAGAGGCAGCAATGCTCGGTGCGGTGAAACAAGGGCCCACAATAGATTTCTCCATTCCCAGGGATCCCCGAGACCGAGCCGTCCCGGGGTGCAAGCCACTTTGCAAACGGTTCTGGAAACGCCGCTCTGTGTCGGGGCGCCTGCTTTTTGCACGAGCTAATGCAACTAATTTTGGCGGAGGTGGAATTTTTGGCCGTGCACCTTGAAGCATAAATTCTGTACAAAAGGGGGATTTTGTTTTAAAGTCTTTCACTCGCTCTTCCCACACACACACACACACACACACACACACGATAGAGCTCAGCTCCCTGGGGTGAAAGCCATTACACAGGATCCCAAATATTTATTAAATGTGATTTCTGCTTTGCCGAAACACAGGCAGGCAGGTAAGCAGCACAGCCGCAGGATTACAACCGAGAGCTGACCAACAGATGGCAGCTGAAACCAAATCACCTGATTTAAATAAGCTCTCCGTTCACGTCAAGTTTTCCCGACAGCATATAAGTTGACTATTGGACAAAAAAAAAATGAAGCCCATCCTAGGTTAGGCGTGCTTGAAGTGGGTGAGAAAATGATTGTGAAAAAGGCAAGCAGAGCAGAACAGCACTGCGATAGAGATGTCCAAAAGGTCTCCTTGCTTCCTTTTTAAATCGCCCGGTTTGGTGTCACTCCCCAGAAATATCGCTAGCAGCACGGAGATGCATTTCTGAATGAAACCCGCTCCCGATGTCAGCGCTTGGGCGAGACGGTGGGAGAAAGCAGCGAGCGCGGAGAGCGAGTCCCGAGGCGCTCCGCGAATATGAATAAAAAGCACAAAAGAGCTTTCTGGCCTGAGGTGAGAGGCAGAGGTTGGCATTATTTTACATTAGAAACAATTCGTATTCAAAACTGTAATTGATAGCGGTGGAGGGCTCGGGGAAGCAGACGGCAGTGCTCAGGCAGGCTGGCCTGCCACTCAAACTCAACCTCTCTTTGAATGAATAAAAGCTTCATTGCCCTATTATGTGGATATGAGCAGGCAGCACTAAAGCACCCTGTTTGTCAAGTTTATGTGCACTGCCCCGAGCTACTTAGACACCCGAGCTCAAATAATAACTTGAAATCATCCGTGATTTTTGATAGGGCTTCCTTTAAAACACCGAGTGTTAATTTTACTAAGTCCCCGAGACTTAAAGGAACAGGAGGGCGATGCCCCCGCTCCCCTTTGCGCGAGGCTGGCGCACGGTTGCACTGCGGTACGGTTCGGCGGTAGTGGTGTGGAGGGGGTTTTTTAATCAGAAAAAAAAACACATCTGCAAAACAGTGTAGTTTGAATGCTGCAGGCAACCGCTCCTTATCATTACAGGGAGGAAATGCTTGTCCTGGTGCTTTTTTTCCCCCACCCCCCCCTCCCCTCCAGGCAGGAGAGTGCTTGTAACTAGAACAATTGGCCCTTTGCTAACCATTTGATGGGAGGCTTTGGATTTTCACGATTCCTTTGTACACCCAATTGATGCTGGTTCGTTATGCCCTGCAAGGCCCCAGCTCGATACGTCAGGGTGGAAGCAGCCGTTCGCAAGCGCCGGGGATGGCTGAATTAATTGTGGTGCTCAAGGTGGGTCTTATTGTCTGCAAATGAGCTGCGGGTTTTCGAAGGCCGTCTTCTGCTTGCCCATGCAGATGACCTTTGCAAGCTCTTTACAGCACTTACAGGGCCTGAGCATCCGCCATTTGGACCGCAGTCTGTGCCACGGGGAGCGTCACGTGCTAGGGGTCTCTTCCTTGACCGGGGAAGCCCACCTTTGCTAAAGAGAAGAGGGTCTCAAGAGGTCAGCAGCGACCTTGATCTCTCGGTGGAGGCGCTGTTGCGGGAGACCTCCAAACAGGTCATAAGAAGGCATAAGAAAATTCAAACAACCAGGTTGCTTGCAGTCAGGTGCTTCCTAAGGGACTGCCCTCCAGGACTTGTTCCTGCAGGTCGGTGTCCTGGCTGCAGGGTGGGCTCCCGGCTTCCTGTTCCACGCACGGAGCAGCTGCAAAGCGTCTCCGGGCGGAGGGGTCCGATGTCCAGGGCCCCGTCCCCCCGTCTGTCTGATGCTCATGCTGGAAGTATCCTAAGAAACAGTCAGGCTGGGAGGGAGCTCAGGGGGTCACATCCAGTCCAACCCCGCTCCAAGCAGGACCAGCCCCAGCTATAGCATCCCAGCCAAGGTTTTGTCTGCCTGGGTCTTAGAAACCTCCAAGGATGGAGATCCCACCACCTCCGAGTAACCTGCTCCAGTGCTTCACCACCCTCCTAAGGAGAAAGTTTTTCCTAATATGAAACCTGCTGCAGCTTGAGCCCATTGCTCCTTCTGCCATCTGCCCCCACTGAGACCAGCCCAGCTCCATCCTCTTTGCAGCGCCCCTGCAGGGAGGTGAAGGCTGCTATTCAATCCCCCTCGGTCTTCTCTTCTGCAGACTCAATCAGCCCATTTCCCTCAGCCTCTCCTCCTATCCTTCATGCATTTCCTTGAGAAACTCTGGCTCCAGCAGCCTCAGCCTCTTCTTGCTTCCTAACCTCTCACTACTGAGTTCACGAAGCCAGCTTAGCACGCCTGTGTGCGTGCATTTGTACGCGCCTATCAACACCACGTGCAAGAACTGCTGGAAAGAAATAAGCTCATTTGCACCCAGACACTCACCCAGGCCCAGGCATGGAGACCCTGTACAAACACCTGCTATTCAGACAAGGAAAAGCTCCTCCCAGACCTTCTGCGCAAAGTTCATCGGAAAGCGATGGAAGGAAAGGTTTAGAAGAACGCCAGTCCCAAGCCAGATTTAATGAACGAGTTAGTGATTATGATCTGCTGCTATTTTTCCAGCTCTTCTCACATGAGATTGAGGGGAAACGCTACTTCCGCCAGGGACTGACCGAATACTACAACCCACGAGCGGAGCAGTGGGCTGGGCAGCAAAAGGCTCCTCTTAAAAGCAGCACAGGCAGGAAGGTGAGGTAGGAGGAGCGCTGCTCGCACGCTTCTGGTTTCTAGACCCGCGCGTCCCCGTTCTCCTGCCTCCACGCATCTCCTGTGGCTTAAAAATACTCGTCAGAAAACTGCCTGGTGTTTGCCAAGGAAAATCCTGCTGTAACAATGAACGGGCAAGTTGGTTGCAAATAAATTTATCAGGCTTCAAGGATTATTGTTTGCAAAGAGATAATACAAACATTACTATTTCACAGTTCAGCTATGACATTATTAACCTACTGTGCAAGGATTTTATTGCCAGATTGGTTCATTTATCAAAAGTAAGGAAAATCCAGGGCCCCATAAGGAAGCTAACATTTCAGCAGGCTTGGCCTCCTCTTAATGTCATTAATCTATCTATTTACACAAGAGGCAAAGATGTTCATATACTAATGTCTTGCCGTTCTGTGCGAGAGACCCGAATCAGTTAGCGAGCATGACCGTAGTATTGCTGCATTCATCAGAGGAGATATTAGTGCTTTTGCTAGGAAATATATATATTTTTTAATTTGCCAAGTATCCCTCTGCAGTCCCCCCCCCCTTCCTCAATGCTGTGACGGGTATGATAGTTGCTCTATGTGGAAAGTGCTATTGGTGAATAAACACAGCGAAAGGGAAGAACATATTAAAAGATTTTAATATACATGCCTTAAAAAGAATAAAACTTATATACATAAGTGTTTGTCTCTTTATGTCATGGCATCACAAGGTAAATGCAAAGAGTATGCTCTGAGGGGAAAATATCTAACAATGACTCCTTTTTTTGTAAAGAAACTGATGGCAAACATCTCAATAATTCATGAAGAAGCAATTGATTTTTTTGGCTGGAAGGACTGGCTCCTTTCGACTTGTCCTCTCCAGAGGGAAAACTCATTAACACAGAGGTTGTGTGTGTGCATGTGAGTGTGTGTATGAGTTGTGGGCGTGTGCAAGTGTGTGTGAGGAAGAGAGCAGTGTGTGTATGTGTTTTTATCCAGTCTAACTTTTATTCGCATAGTCGGATGTGTGTACACATGCATCTCTATAAATGCCACGCACGCACACATACACACGCACACTTCCCTTATGAAGCGCCGTGCTTCTGTACGCAGCCTTTCATGCCCACTGCAGACCCTAATTAACGCCTTTTAACGTGCACCCTTCCACCGCATGCAAACTGCCGAGATCCCAAGATACACGTACGCGGAGCATTACTAGTCTGCCGGTATGTTCTCTACTATTGAGAAAGAATTAAACGATCCAGTTACGTAAACTGGAAAGGCAACCGCAAAATACAACAATATTTTGCACAATGTTCTCCGCCGTCATCATCATCCCCTCCACCTCACATCGCATATCATGGACTGAATATAATGTTGATAAGCAAAGTGCCACTGATTTCAGATTAATTTGACTGTCGTTATGTTTCTGCAACATACAGCGTATTGTGGGCCAAATTCATTCTTGGTGTAACCTCTCTGAAGGGAGCGGAGCTGCACCAGTGGTGACTTCAACCCAAAATTAGCACCAGGTATTGATGGCAACTCCCGCCATCCCTCTGCAGGGAGCACTGCAATGCAGCTGAGGAACCGGATGGACAGGACCCCCTCCCGCCCCCCAACAAAGGGGGATATAGCAACAGCTCCCGCAGAATCCTTATAATGGAAAATTGTAACGGGTCCAATTCAACATATTGGGTTTCAGCCCTGGCGATGACATCTGTAGGAAGACAGCTTTGTTTTGTCTTCGCTTTTGTCTTTGTTTTAAAGATTTTAAAGCCCTTTTTTAGCTACTTGGAAACGTAACACGCTGCGCCCAGTACTTCATGATTGCTTTTACTTAATCCCACACAGCCAAGGCAAATAAATGTTGGGTTAAAGCTGCGACTTCATCCTGGTGCCTAGATAATGCTAACTATTGCAAGTTCATGGCCACGCATACCATGCTGAGTATATGCTGCTGGGGTCTGGTACAAAGAGGGAAGAAGAAGACAAGCTCATTGCTTTATATCTGAGGGGCAAAGGCTCTGCATGGCATGCAGGGCTGCAGCTAATTACGGTCAAGGGAAGACCTGCAACTGGATGCCCCGCGCCCACCCATGCTGTAGCTGCCATTTCAGTTCTCTGAGGACACACCTTGCTACCATTTACTCTGACACACATTGCATCTGTGCAATGGATAGACTCACTGCCGTGATACCCGCTCGTCTCCAGCCTGCTCCCAGCTCCCCCTCCCATGCATCCAGGTCACCATGGAGGGGGAGCTACTGATCAGGTCTCCGCAGCCAGCCAGGGCCTAGTTATGTTGTAAGCCGCCCAAAAGTTAATCAGCTTAGTGTTGTTCCGCTTAGTGGAGCAGTCACACTTTAAAGAGAAAACCCACCTCTGACTGTCCTCCCCCTGCACAGCTGTGACTTGCCACTAGAGACTTGGTGAGCAGGGGCAGGACTAGGAGCCATGTGTGGCTCCCGGCGGAGGCTGCACTCCATAACGTTCCTCGTGTTTTTCTGTGACTGAGCCCCCAAATCTCAGTCCCTTCCAATCTGTGGGGTAAAAGGTGGTTGAAGTATCGTCAGCAGCCTCGGGCGACAGCAGGACCCGGGACTGCTTGCATTGTGGGGGACCACCTGGGAGGCACCGTGGCTGCAATGCTCACCTTGCCCGACGTGCGGCCACTCGGACCAACTCACTGCTGTCAGCAAGCAGAGCAAGTGCTGCGCCCCTGGGGCATCCTGGGATATTGGAAGACTTCAACTTGGGTGGAATAACTGTGGTGAGTGGCTGAACCTTCATGGGTCAGGAGCAAGGTTATGTGGATGCCCTGAAGTGGTGTAACCGAGCCAAACAACGAGTACTTCAAGCCACATAAAGGTGTTAGCGTGCAGCTAATTCAGGGGTTAAGAGCTCCAGAAACTGCCTAAAGTCCCGTATCACAAGGATCCGTGCAACGTGTTTGCTGGATTTCTGTGAAATAACCACCTCTGCCTTGCTGTGCCGTGGTCTCCTCTCCTGAGGATGAGAAGGACGCCTCCACATCCCAAATACAGAGTAGCTGTTCCAGGATCGGGCTCCCCGCGCCCCCGCCCCAGAAGCGAACGGGTTGTGGACCGACATTGCCACCGATACGGCAACTGCCTCCCAGGTCTGCAAGGCAGGTATTTCGTGATCACACGTGGAAGCTGCCACCACGGCACGCGTGGGGGGTTATGGATTCAGACCGCACCACACCAGGGGAGAGACCAGCCGTATCCCCGCACATCCCGCTAGATTTAATGCGTGCTCTTTTAGGCAGGCAACGTTGTGCAGAACCACATCTTCCAAACAATGCCGGGGTCCAAAGAATACGATTTCCTTTGGAAGTTTAGTAGCAGGTTTTCAATTCATAAAACGGGGAATTATTTTGGCTTCCCCCGACTATGAATTGCAAACCCAAATGATTAACCTCTCCGCTGGGCTCCCTGTTTCCAGGGGAAACAGCAGAAAGGACGATTTCTATGCTTAAATCTCTAAATCAGATTGCACAGAGCAGTGCTGGCAGGTGATAGCTGAGCAGAGGATACATCCTTTTGTCATCAAAACCTTACAAATTATTTATTTGATCAGGAAAGAGAGCCGCAAAAGGCATCATATATTGACAGTCACTACTTCAGGTTTCTTTGCCATCTTTTCCAGTCGCTGAAGAAATAAAGAAAAGGCTCTTAAAATACACTCTGCTCTCCATATATTATATTTGGTGGAGATGAACATCAGGCTTGCAGCTGAACCCCCAGGCTGCTCAAGTGATGTGTGGCGTACTTGCGCGTGCAAGTAATTCACTTGACTATGGCCTGGGATGCCCAGAGCCATTGATCAGCTGTATCATCTCAGGCAAATCACTCCCACCCTCCACGTCTCTGTTCTTACCTATCCGTTGCGTATCTTGCCTGTTTGTGCTACGCCGCTCGCATCTCTACCTGTGTCACGTGCACTCATCTTATCTTTAGCTACACCAAACAGAGAGGGGGAAGGCAGCGCGCCTCCTTCTGCGTTCGCACTTTCTTGGGGATTCGGGCAGGCTGGGCCCTTTTACGATGGCACCTTGGACCCAGCGCAGCAATATCCCGCGGGTAGCTTTGGACCTCTGGGTTGGACGCCGGGTGTCTGAGAAGGCAACTCTCTCTTCCCATAGTTAACCCAGCAGCATTGCCAACGCAGATGATTTTATGGCAGGTCTCGCACTACTTGGTGCTTTTCTTAAAACCCTCTGCCATTCCCCGAGAGTCTCAAGCTTGCATTCTTGTTTCTCTTTTTTAAGTACATTTTGGAGGCTTGCTCTGTAGCTTGACTGCACTTTTTGGGGATGCGACTCTCCCTGAACTCCTTCACTTTCCAAACCTTATCTTCTATCCCCTGTTGCGCCCTTGTTCCTGCATTTGACGCCTGCCGAAGTAAAGTCCTATCGGTGACCTCTTCCTTTTAGGACTCTGTGCATCTCAACAGCCCCCTCTTCATCTCTTTTTGGAGAACACCGGCCAGGTGTTCCTCAAGCCACTTCAGTGCCGAGGATCCTGCTAGCTTCCCCTCCTGTGCCACCCTGTCACCATAAGGAAAGGATTTGCCCTCCAGATCCCAAACCTGAGCCCTTTTCCTTCCTTACGCAGGGCGAGATGAGTGCTCCAGCTTTTGCAGACTTCACATTTTGTTCACCTTGGCTTTTGGCTGCCATGTGAAGCCATGCGCCAAAGAGTCTAGGATTTGATCCACTAAAAACTTCTCTCTGTCTCTTTGTTTTGTAGATCAGTGCCCAGGCTGTCTCAGGAAAGCAACTGAGAACGCGCTTAACTTTCAGCACATGCTTTGAGGCAATCGCAGGCGTCTGCGCCTTCCGGACCCAGGCTGGATCAGGACCGGGGTATGCACCCCTGGAAAACCCAGGGTCTCTCCAACTTGCCTCCAGCTGCTAGAGACTACAGACATGCATCAAGATACTTTCCTACTGTTTGGTCTCCATTGCGACGGGGCCGTTATGCAAGTGCAGGGGAAAACGGCCCGTGCAATGCTGAACGAGAAAGGAGATGAGCGTGAGATGATCCTCCTGCAGGTGTGAGGCAGGTTGTGAAATGTTTCTACACCCAGGATGTCGGGGTCGGGGTGGAACAGCTTTTAGGGAAAAGGGATTTCTCCAACCTTGAACAGAATATCTTCATTCCCAGTGCAGGAATAACAAACACACACACATTTTTCAATAATAGATAAAATATAAGCTATATTATACAGGTGAACATAACTGGGATTGCAATGAACTGCACCGTAATACTTCTCCAGCCTTGTCCATCTTGCACTCCCTGCCTTTCATACACTAAGCTACATGCCTAAGCCGCGCTCTGACTTTCCCTGCGTCATTCGAATCTGATCACCCGCTTCCCTGTGTATTGAGTCACCCGCTCCATCTACTTTAGTATCAGCAGCAAATGTAATGGGGTTCATGGCACCAGCACAGCATGGACCAGGAGTCACCTGCCTCCACCTTGAACTATCACCACTCGCACACATTTGTCTTCGTTGTTCAATCCCGGAGCCAGTTCTGTAGCCGCTCCTGGAGCTAACCCACGGGCTGACCTTAGTGTTTGTGCACGAAGATAGCCACGCTTTCACTCACGCCAACAAATATTAAGCTCATGGCTAACTTGCCACAACCCTAATTGTTGCCTTACAACATTTCTGTACTTATTTATCCATTGTGCTTGGGTTTGCTCTCTCTGCGCTGAGGCTCAGGTCAGAGAGCCACTGTCTAGCTGCTGCTTTACAGCGCAGTCGTGATCTTTATTACTCAACCATGCGAGGACGCAGGTGGGGGCATAAAGCAGGACAGTCTGCAGCATCCACAGGACAGCGACTCCGACCTTCGCTGCCTCCTCAGAGCCCGCTGGTGAGTCTCAACCTATTTGTTAACAGCTCCCTTTCTTACCTGCCCTTCCCTTCAGGACACAGGGACGTGTCGAACGGGGCCTGGAGCTCAGGCGGTCCTCAAATGAACTACTACTATTCCTTGCTATTTCTTGTTCTCATGCATGCAGTAAAAGTATGTCAGCTAATGGGATTTCTCTAGCACTCTCCTCCGCGCAGAATGAGGCAGAAGTTTCTTTCAATATTTTATAGCAACGTCTTTCATTTTTGCTCAAGGAATTACCCTTGTCAACCATTACAGAGTTTTGCTTTCTCCTTTCAGAGCCTCTTCTTACGAGTCCTTTTGCATCTGAAATCTTTATCAGATTTGCTCCTTTTGGTTTTTTGCTCTCTTAATTTTGTTCTGCAGTCTTTGCTGACCCACGGTTGTCCCTTGTTACCTTCTGGATTGTTTTGCTTATTCATATTGTCCTGTGTATGCTTAGCATATCGACTGCTCGATGGCCTGCGTGATCGACTCCCACAAGCTGTTGCGATGGCTCTTAGGAGCTAAAAGCAGGAGCCTTGCATTGCTACAAGATCAAATAAACTAATAAAACTTTAATGTGGGCCAGCCACAAGAGGGGGGTAAATCCCACAGTGCTCTGCCTATCCCGGGCGCCTCTACGTGTGCATTAACTCGTTTTAGTTAATGTGCAGTAAATCCAGTACTGTACCTCCATTGTGAACTACTAGTAAAATGCGCATTAGCCTGTCTTAATGTGCATTAACTGAAGAGCGTGGGTTTTAAGTGATGCTTAATGCACGTTAGGCCATTGTAATGCACATGAACTAAACAGCATGGGGTTTTTTTTCCAGTGATGCTTTAATGTGCATTAAAATAGGCTATTGCACACGAAAGCACACGGGTAGACCAGTGAACACTAAAACATCCATGAACTATCTCCAGCTATCCAAGTGCTCTCCCTCTTTGATATATTCAAAAATCCCCCATTCTTCCCACTCTTTCATAATACGCTAACTTGAAATGTAGCTTAATTTCCCATCTTTCCAGTCTGCAACTTAGTAATACAATAAGTTATCGCGATATTCTTCACATCAAAACATAATGTCTACATTACAACAAAATCCAACAACTGTTTCCTTTTCCTTTCCTAACTTCCTCTTACAAGCAAAAAAAAAAAAATGTTCAAAGATGAAATGACAGGATATTAATACAACCCCGTAACACAAGCTTTTGTGTCACTGGCTTTGACATTAATTTCAATTTATTTTATGCAGTTCCTGCATTTTCAGGTTTTGATATGCTATGGATTTTTTGTCTTTTTCTTTTCTTTTTTTTTTAAATAACTACATTATGTTTGTCATCTGGGATGAAGCTGGAGCGCTTCTCATCTATGTAGGGAAGTGCTTAGGTGTCTTGCACATGGAAAAGCATGGAACTGCTTGAAATTCTGGGTTTTGCAAAGTATAGCTGGCTGGTTCCCCTCCAGTCGCCGGCAGTGAAACACCTACCACCAAGTTAACGGGTTGCAATTACTGGGGCCTGTCACAGCGTCTTGTTTCAGGCTCTCTGCAGACTCAGGAAGACAACCCTGCATCTGCTTCCACTCAGTTTACATTGTCCCATTTAGCTTTGTCAGCAAGACAACGTGAAATCAGTTAAAGCTGAAGCAAGATTTCTATCTCCGAGCAGGCAAAGAGTGGATTCCAGAACCGGAGAAAAAGGGACATACGAGGAGGGACAAACTGTCCAGGAGGCAGAGGAAGGGGCTGGGGAAATGGACTTGGGAGGTATAGGTAGGTAGGGGAAATGAAGCACCGGAGAAGGGAGTGAAGGGGGGAGCAGGGATGGATGAGCTGAAGAAGTGGGAGAGGGGAGGAGGAGGAGGAGACCCCACAGAAGAGGCCGAAGGGACGGTTACAGAATAGAAGAAGATGACTGGAGCACAAAGGCGTGTGATCCGGGCTAACAGACAGAGCAGAGGCCCGTCTCGGTGACGCTCGTGGCGCTGGGCGACTGCTATTGCTGCCCCTGGCCCGTCTCCTTCTGAAGGGCCCGTTTTGGCCATACTCTGTTTATAATCTTTTGGTTTCAAGCCACAATGATTCTGCTCCTTTCTTGACTGCTTCCACACCCTGCTTTACATACTAGCTTCCCCCAGCCATTTCCTCTCCCTTCTGGGCTCTTCTAAACAGCTCATGTCGAGCGATATCTAGAGTCAATTCATTCCCACCCCTCCTTTGGTTACACCTACCAGTTCAGAAATATAAAACACCTGTCCGTCTCCGGTCAACGCAACACGAAAGCGCAATACAAATTGCAGTTGTTAAAAAAACAAAACAGAAAACCACATTGGCTCAGCCCCCTCCACCTTATTTTCAATCTCCCTCCTATATATTATTAACCTCTTTTTTCTATTTTACTGGTTATGAAAGAATACATGGTCGATGCGATCTCGTTGTCACCGGGATTAGGAGTTAAGACATTCCCTATAAATCAGTGTAATCTTTGCAACAGGACATTGTTACATGGAGCATTCCCGTCTGCATGCTGCATTTTCAATTACTCTCCGTGTTTTCTATTTAGTAAGCCAGCTTAATTCTTAGCTATGTCACAATATTAGAACATGTCCCAGGTTAGAAAAAGGAGCAATCTTAGGGCCTTGTAAGTTGTTTAGCCCCTGGCACTTATAAATCCAAAAACACTAGGGAAATCCCTTTTCCTTGCTCATAATATGCCTTTAGATTTATTACTTAAAGAATCTGCTCACTTAATCCATTGCTGAGGTCAGGGTTCATCTGCATTCTAATAAAGGTTTTTACTAAGAGTACAAGGAAATAAAAATCAAGCAACAGTACGTGGAAGCAACACTGCGATCAACATAGATGCCGCACTAAATTCTCCATCAGGAGAGCAAAAAAGAAAAAAAAAAAGCCAGGATGCTTTAAATTACTCTACACAAATCCAGACCATCTATCTTGGGCTGTTCTCTTCGACAGCTTGGCCAGGGTGGGCAGGCCAGGCAGAGGCTAAAGAGCTCTTAAGGGACCAAATTACTGTTTCAAAATGGGCCTCCTGCTCCAAGTATATGACAATATTATCTGAGAAATGTTACAGACACTGCGTGTCCTTCAGAGTTCTGCTAAAGCATCCCCCGTGATTGGAGACATGTGTCATTACAAAAAAAATAATGAAAGGGGGTTCATTATAAGTGGACCTTAACGGGAGCTGGCCACAGACCCGGGGAAGCGAGCAGACCTGAAACTTATTAGCCTTTTATCCAGACGATGGCATGGAGGAAATTAGTGCGTAGATGTTTTATACCGTCTCCAGCTTTTCGGGAGGGTTTGGTTAATTTATTGGGCTTTGTGTTCTAGCAAACTCTGCCACAAACTCCCTACACAATACTCAGGAGAAGAGAGGAGGCAGGACGATGGAAGAAAGTCACCTTAGCTAGGCTGGCTGGGATATAATGAGGGGTTTTTTGTGCGTGCAATAGAGGGAAAATTGTTTTTCTCCATGTCTAAATTCAAAAGAAGCTCCTTCTAACATCTCCCCAGCAACAACCTGCCCTCCCGCGCAGCTCACCCAGAGGCTGAGAGGGTGCATAACTTGGGAAACAAGGAAACTCGTCACCTCGTTTTATGCAAACTTTCCTCCCTCTTGCTGGATCGCATCTCTCCCGGCATTATGTCATGTCAAAGCTCGCCTGCAAGGCAAAGACCGTGGGCCAGATCCTGGGCTTGGCTGCAGCTGCATTGCTGGCACCAAACAACTGTAAAGCCAGCAGACCTAGGGGCCAAAAGACTCCCCAGCACAGCAGATACTGTGCCACCCTCCCTCCAGCCACCCCTTCTCCCCCGAGCTGATGGGGGCTGGGGATAGCCGAGACGCGGCCGTACCTGGCTGACGGCCAGGAACCATCCCGGGGACCGCTGGCAGCTGGCAAGAGGCAGAGTGCTGGCCGAGCTGCAAGACAGGGTGTGCAGGGGGCTATTTCGGGAAAAATACAAGTCCTCCCATCTATAAATATAGCAAGTCTGGCTCATGCCACTCATATTCAGGCCCTTCTGTACCCCGAGAGCGGCGCTACCCCCAGCAGAGCTAGCACAGCTGTATGCCTCGGCCGTGACCTCCAAGTCCTTTGTCTCACTGGCCCCTTGTTGAGCCTCCCGTGGTGGTGGCTGTGGAAGACCTCTCAATGGGGCTGAGCTGGAGACTCACTCGTGGCACCCGATCTGGCAAGGAACCATCAAGAGAGAGCAACTTTCAGGAGCTGATATGCACTGGGTCTGAAGAAGAGGTATGGATGTCGTTGCAAAACCCCAGCCCTCAGCCCCCTCCTGAACACACTCACTAGAGCCACCATTTCCAGTACTCCAAGCAAACACACGTCTACACATGCACTTTAATGCACATTACCTATTTTAATGCGCATTAAAACAAAGTGCTATTTAATTAATGCTCATTCAAATAGGCGAATGCACATGAAGTGTCAATTAAAAACCATACTCTTTAGTTAATGCACATTAAGGCAGGCTAATGTGCATTTTCCTAGTACCTCACAATGGAAGTACTAGATTTAATGCGCGTTAACTAAAGTGTGTTAATGATGCGTAGGCATGCCGACTTGTGTCAGACAAACTATTTAGCAGGATGCTTCAAAGCAAGCAAATACCGCAGGGTCCAGCATTCGTTAGGATTAATGCAGCATCCTGAGTCATAAGCAGTGCCCTGCAGATAGACACAGCTATGAACTACACCGTCATTTGCAGATCTACTTCCTAACCAGCCAAGCCGGAACAAAACCTCCCCGTCATGCTGTAGGTACCGGTGTATGACAGCGTTTCATGAACACAGAGGAAAATCCAATTGCATTTATAAGCAATAAATGAAAAAAATCTTGCCATTCCCCACAACAAAAACAGCTCCCAACTCTTATCACGTGCACCCTGCACCATTTAAATGCACTACCACACACAGTATGGCAGACAGGAAACTAAATGTGATCCCTAAAATGAGAAGGAAATTTCATTGCATTGGCTGGTTTCCTTAACAGGATGCAAAGCTTCTCCCTCCGAGTCGAGAGCGCCCGCCCCAGCCTGGGGTTTGAGAAGAGAGGGAAACAACCTGCGCCGGGTAACTCCCAAGGGTGCCCTGCTTCACCCTCCCGCGTCATGTGAGCCCTGACCTTGCACTAGGCTCTGCCTGGCCCAGACCCCACCGAGTTAAAGGAGTCCTGCACGGGCACGACGGCCCCGCTGCAAGCCCGAGGTCTCAGAGGAGACTGCCTCTGTATGCCCTTCCACACTGCAAACCCGTTATCGCCGTTTCAATTATAACATCCAAAGCCTGCAGCCCTGGATCATATCAAGTGAAACAGATGCTTATTCAGTAGGCTGGGAAAATTGCTAATTTGACAGAGAAGCAGAGCACCTACTGAGAAAGCATGTACAGAACGGTGCTCAACCTTGTTTACAAATAGGACCGAGCGGTATTCCCAGGGAAATTTCCATAGCGTTGGCTTCTATCAGGACTGTCTTGATCCTCCAGGATACAGCAATTGCAGGTTTTCCTTTACATTAATTGGGTCTTCAGGCAAAAAAAGGGGAAAAAAATGTTCCACTTCTTTCCTGCGCTCTCTTCAGGATGGTAGTCGCGAGGCTCAGACGTCAGGGATGGAAGCCCTCCCCGCAGAGCCTCTCAGCGATCGCTCTGGCTGTTTTGTTTCCAGCTTTGGCTCGTCTCTGGATACAACGCCTGCTGACAATGCTCAGTGGGCTTCCTTTCTTCTACGTGGACCTGCCTCAAAGCCCATTTAAGTCACTGGAAACCCCGGTTTCAATAGTTCCCGTGCAACTCTGGATACCGAGGAACATCCATATTTTTCTCTATTGGAGAAGACCCCGCATCGCCCTTGAAAACGCACATTCAGGCCCCAAAGCTCACCATGCCTGACTAGTTGAGAAATACGGATGACATTTACATTTCTATACGTTAAATGTGAACCTCACTCTGTATTCAGTTCAGGTGTTTACACATAATAATCTGGCTCGGTGCATACAAGCTTAAGGATAAGTCACAGCCTTCCTGACTTTTTAAGAAGCAAGACAAGTTTTCGGTGCAGATCCTTCTCCCTGGCTCGCGGGTCATTGGTATGCTCCTGGTGAACGGCACGGATTCCATCCTACCCCGTGCTGAATGCCACCGGCAGGATGACAAATGCCCCAACACCTACTCAAGTCACAAAAGCTAATGGATCGAATCCGAGGGCACCCACCCCCTCTCGGTATCGCTTCCAAAGCCACTAGTGAAGGCTCTTCCTCTGCAGGTTTTCCGTCCCCTTATTAAGATATTTTAAAAGCACAGCACCATGGGGCTGTCAAAAAGCCCAGCTCTCATGGCTGATGCAAGCTGTCACCAATGTGGAGCATGCACGATGACTGAAACACATCCATGAAACCCCTCTGTTTAAACACGGGTACTTGAAGAATGTGAATTTTCAAAAGCATTTAGTGGTAGCCTCACTCTTCAATGGGAAAGCTCCCCAGCTCTGCTGGTGCTTCTGAAACGCTTCTTTTTCTACAGGTTGACAGGGGTCTTTTCATCATTTCAAGTTGTACTTTCAATCATACGTCAATCATTTAAGTACCATCTCCTGCCAAACTCCTCCGCCATAATCCCCCAAAATGCTGAAACATCAAGCTCAAAGGGCTTAAAAATGAAACTGTGGGATAGGTCTGCTCCGTCATCCAGAACAACTCCAATGGCGCTGATGATATTACTTGAACTCTATACCAGTATAGAGAAGAACGGGGCTAAGGGAGATACAGGTGCCTCCTGTTTCAGAAATGCTTGTGCCAAGTACCTTTGTCCTGAGCCCTGGGATAAGTCCCTGAGCGCTCACAAGCCCTCAACCTCTCTGAGTCCAAATCTGCAAATCCCTCTGAAGTCCATGAAAGTTGAGAGCACTCAGCACGTTGAAGATAAGGGCCCTAGCAGCTGTATATCAGGTTGTAGTGCAGCATCGCTCTCCTTCCAACTCATCGGTATACATTACTATAGGAGATTTGTTGCTGCCACTGCAGCCAGCCAAAAAACTGAACCACCTGATGTACTGGCTGCTGTTGAGCCTGTCTGGTGATGCACAAACTGCAGATCAAAAAAAGGAATTGGGCATCGTAACAAAGAGAGACAAAATTGTTGCAATTAACAGTGATAAATGGTTCGGCGGGGACACAAACTCATACAGAAGCACTTAAATCATAGCAGTTAGAAACCAGGAAGAGACCTAAAGTTGAAGGGAGTTTAAACCAACATCTACTGCTCGCATATGCTACTCAACAGGCATGTCTACATGTGCATTTAAACATGACTACATTTAATGTGCATTAAGATAATATGCATTAAGTGACTTTTGGCAGCTGTCTGCACATGGAAGGACTTGGCACTAAAGTTAATGCCAAGTCCCTGCAGCCCTGCCATGTGCCCTAGTAGCTGGGCACACCTGGCACTCAGGTTGGGGCTTTAACTCATGCCCTTAAACTAAAGGTAGGGCTATCTAGTGCACTTTAACTAATCACACCTAAATCTAATACCTGCATTTGCAGGTATCAAATTTAGGCATGATTCGCCTCATTTCACCATTTTAATGTGCATTAAGGATGCACACATGTAGATGTGCATCCATAATGCACATTAAATTAGGCTAATGCACACTAAAGCGTCTTGTGTAGATGCGCCCAATATGTCACACTTCCCTTCATTTCTGGGCACTGTGAGAGAGGGGTTACTGTGCTAGATGGATGGTAGGGCTGGTGCTGTGTGACAAACCCTAACTCCTTAGGTTGTAGGGAAACAGGCAAACATTTCAGCAAAGCAGAAAAAAATAAAGCAGAGGACTCTCCAAAAAGACATCAACTCCACTGACAAAGTATTTAATATGAAAGAGTAAATTAATTCCCTTTTAAAACAAAAGTGAGATGCAGCCAGTCTGGAAAAGTATGCAAATAATCCAATACCCCTACGGTATCAAATATTCCCATTTGGGCATGCATGATGTTTAAGGTCAAATGCAGAACAATTAAACCAAGGAATATTGAATATCCCTGGAAATCAAGACAGCCTGCTCTGTAATATTAAGGAGAGCTGATTAAATGTGCAGTTTGTGTAATTTGGTCAGTGGCGTCTTGGCGTTGCAGTATAAATGGGTGAGGATTAAGTCATTTCTCAGCTTTCCTTGGCAGAGTCTTTTATTATTTACAATATTTACTTCAGGGAAGTCTTGGCGTGTGTCATATTTATCTTGCTGAAAAATGGGACCGTAAATGCGTATCACTTTTCGAACAAAGCAAGGCATTGTGGTACTAATTTGGTTCATGAAGTGTGTAATTCAGTCCCCTTGCACAGGGGCAACATTTGTCTCCTGCTTTATTAAAATACTATAAAACATTTTTTCTTGCTCATTACTAAACTACACAAGGCCACTGCCACGCACGGGCTGGCGTGGCACAGGCGATCCATGTCTACATAGATCCCCACGTCTGTCTGCACGGACGATACCCTCAAGAGAGAAGGGCATGGCAGATGTAAAGAGAATTAAGTTTCCAACACACTTCTTTCTTAGACAGAAAATGGGGCAACAATTGTCTGAAAAGTAGAAAGCAATGCTCAAAAGAAAATGCTCCTATCTATTATCCAAAGAACCAGGGTTGCTCCTGAATTTTGCCGGCCAGAATTATCAGCACTATACGCAGGATCTCTTCCAGCCCCGAGACAAGAGGGCTGCTCATCTTCGTACCCCCACTCGTCCCACCTGGAGCAGACTGCGGTTGGCAGCAGGTTTGCTGGGCCCAGGTGCCTTTAGTGCATCTGCCAGGACACGTTTGCTGGGCCAGGTACATCGTGGGCAGTGAAGACACGGGGAAGGTTGACATACGCCTGCTTGTCCGAGCAGTTTGGAAACATCTAGCCTTTGGCTAAAGAGGGACTGGGGGGTACGAGGGAGCAGATCCATTCAGTTTGTCCTCCCCTTCCCCGCAACACACAACAGGGGCACACGTAGCAAGCCCCGAGTCTACCATAGAAAAGGCAGAGCAACTGCACAAATACGTCCCCTCCGGCCCTGCAGACAATCCCCTGGACGCGGCGCTCTGCAACTAAGACTTGTCTGATAAAGTTGCAGGTCTCGGTATTTATTTTTGAGTAGTTGCAGCTTTAATGAACACTTCCTTACTCCCCGGCTGAGAGTTCTTTCAAGTTTCATTTCAGACCATAACATCCTAAGCGACAGCTTCACTGCCCCATCTGTTATACATTACCGAAGAGGGTGAGACCCGCCTGTCATTCAAGGGCCACCTGCACCAGCATTTATGTAAAGCACAAGTCTTTTAAAGGAGCACAGACTGGGGGGAGCGGGCAGAGAGCTGCACCAGGCTAATGTGAGTCACACTCGCCACTTAAAGGTGGGCACCTTGCACAGAAGAGGGCTCGGCGATAATGTGATATTCCAGCGCGCTCGTGTCTGGGGGGAAATCAGATGCACTGCTTGCAAATACAAAGGATAACTACAGTTTCTAGTGCGCTGGTTGGTAATATTTAGAATCACTTCCCAGAGCAGATTCACTTATCACCACAGGTGGCCTGCCTCAGACATGGTTTCGTTTGAGATGCAAAGGCTTTGAGTCGCTGCAATTCTGGGTGGCAAGCTAAAGTTTGTGCACTTCAAATCCGATCAAAACTGACTTTTATAAGTAAATTATATTAAGCTAATCTCTTCTCCTTGGGCTATTATGTATGCACTCAGAAAAAAATGAATTATCTGAATGCTTAGGAATGGGAATAAGGGTGGGAAAGCTCATTTGCACAAGTTCTTCATAGTTGGAACTAGCAGCTTCAGAAACAGCAACAAGTTGAAGCAGTACTGTCTCTTAATAAAAATAATAGTTATTATAATTATCATCATCGTCTAGCTCTTGCCTGTGCTTTTTAGGACCAGTAATGCTCAAGCAGCTATTTTACATATGCATACAGATGTTTTATTCCTAATATTAGAGGGATGACACCAACCAGCAAGGAAAACATGGAGACCCTGAATTCAGGCTAGTGCTCTACCCTGCATATACCCCCGTCGTGCCCAGGTACTACACAGCCCCATAAAATACACAGCATCGTGTGCTGCTCGGAGACCCCTGCCATCCCTCGACACCTGATGCAGCCGGGGGGAGTTTCAGGTAAAAAGAAAGCGAGGTCAAGCTCCAGATCGCCTGCAAGGGTCTTGTTCTCTCCGAGGCAATTGCCTACCTTGCCTTGGGGGAAAAGAAGGAAAGGAAGCACCAAAACACAGCAGACTGTCTGAGCACGCTACACCTCCGATGCGTCCCGGGAGCCGCCTGTCCAATCCCTCCATGCTGATGGCACCTACACTTGCACAGCTGCTACCATGACACACCTGTACGTGACACGCAAAGGAAGCAAGCTTTTCCAAAGGTACCGAGGAAACTCCACCTTCCACACCACCTGGGTCTGGTGCAAAGCCTAGGAACAAAACTCCAAGCATCGTGCACAGCCAGAGATTGCTAAGCACTGGGTTGATGGTATTACGGGCAGGTACATAGCACGTCTTTCTTGGCCGGACAAAATGGGGTGTAAATACAAGTAATGGCAAGTAAGAAAATGCAGATGTATTACCAAAAAATGGGTCCTGTCCTGAAAAGCCTGCATGAACAGAACAACATACCTGGGAACGCTGCATGTGCAGAGGCAATAGGATTAGGCTCTGTTTTCCCAAACTCGAGCAATAATACTGGAGCACTGAGGTGTACAACAGAGCTGTCTGTGCAATCAGGTTTGTAAGTGGCTGCAAACTAGCTGAGGGTTTTTTCTGCAGGCAACCCAAAGCACATCCCCCCCAAGTCTGTAAGCAAAAGCTGTCTTCTCAACAGCACCTGTCCATACCCGCCCATATCTCAGCTCCCTCAGCCATGCATCAATGCCACTTTGTTCAGACTGGCTGGCTTTTTCTGCTGTGACCCTTTCCTGCCTTCTGTATTATTTAAGGAGATTTATGATTGGGTGTCCCGTGCGGTGAAACATGAGCTTTGACCCCCCAGGCTGGGAAGCCGTCGGAGAGAAACATTAATATTATGCCACGCTAGGAAAGGAAACTCTTCAGTAGCAGCAAAGCGAATGACAAAGAGCAACGGGATGCTTCATGTCACGCCTGACGCCGAGCCGTTAAACGTGCCCACCCGCTGCGCCCACTACATTTGCACCCGCAGTTCTGCCCCGACTACAGGAAGGGTGGGTGCACGGTGTGGGAGACCCCAAAGCACGCCCACCAAGACTCGGGTCTTGCCGAGCACACAGCCACAGACAAGCCTTTCCCCCAGCGTGTGTACAGTCTCAACGGGCAACCCCAGGAAAGGATGAACGAGAAAGGTGCAGTATGATCCAAACAGAGGACTGGGAAATGGAGCTCAAAGAGGTGCACAGGCTCATGCACATTCCCACTAAACATCTGGTACCACGATCAGAGGATACCCGTCCAGGCCAGACTCTTCGCTTCCCCTCCCACTGGCACCTGCAGCCAAACGCTTTCATCGCCTGGTCTGCAAGGTAGAGATCAGGGCTCTTGCAAACAGGGCGCTCGTTCGATTTGCCTAGAGATGCATGTTAAAGAAACCAGAACTGGCTTGTGGAAAGGGCCAAATAATTGTAGTGACTGGCCAGATCGGTCACCACTATCACCGTTACATTAAAAGAAAAAGGGGTAAACAACCCCAAATCTTCAGGGCGTGAGCCAGCCGCCTGAGAAGGGAGGATTTCCAGCCCCAGTCCCAGGGACACTATTCCCCTTGCACAAAATTCCCTAAGCACGTGCATGTGGCTATGTCTAGCTAATCTTTCTCTCCCTTTCCAAGAAGCACCAGATCCTGGCCACAGGTGGAAGTGGGACATTAGATGACCCTGATTCAAAACCTAAATAATGGTACCAGCACATGCTCTGTTCTGAGGTGTATTTAATTAAGATTTCGAAGTATTAGCCACATAAATAACTTTCCTTGCACATGAATTTATCATCATCATCATAATACATCCTTGCCCCTCCCTTACCATTAATGGCTTATAGGACTAAATCAGAAAGCAAACCCCCCCTCTGAAATCCTCCATATATTTACTGATTAAGCAAAGCTCTGAAAAAAGAGGCCTGTGAGCTTCAGCTACCTTGGTGAAATTAGAGGCAAAGTAAAGAAATAGCATGTTTAATCTCCAAGGCAGAGATGATTTTTTAAAACCATATATTTTATTTAGATATGATTTCCCTTTCTCAATGAAAAATTTATTATATGTGCTCTCTGACTAATCTCCGCAATACCTGGTAATTTTCCTTCATCTTTAAATATTTCTTAGAACAAATGGACTCAGGTTCCTGGCATACACATTGTGTGTGCATGAGTTCCTGCTCCTCGTCTCCAGGTCCCCATTCGCTTTCTCCAGGCCTGTTTGCTTGGTGCCGTCTACCCACCTCGCACCGAGCAAACCAAACAGGAGCTTAATCCGGGAGACTTGTGCGCTGCGAGGCAGAGAGGTGGTGGCGGCAGGTGTTTACATCATTTTTATGTCTTGCGTTTGTACCTGGCTGATCTCTCCCGAAATTCTGACACGCCGGAGCTGTCCCAGCACCGTATCATGATTTGTATCTGCTGCTGACACATTGCTAATATGCTAACCTATGTACACGGCTAGGCATTGATAGAGCTTCTCTCCTTGTCAATAGATCGCTCAATAGATACATACACAGACATATCTCATGGAGAAGTTTGCTGCGTCCAAGCTGCTGTGTTAAGAGCTAGCCCGAGTTTTGTCCTGTACAATACACGCAGTATAATGGAGCATCTCACTTGCAAATTTAGACCAACGGCACGAGTGCTGGAAAAAAATTATCCATCAACAATGACCTACTTATTTCTTTCAAGAAACATTTGCTCTTCCTATTACAAGCCTAGCTCAGCTTATGGTTGAACATCTACGAGTTGCAAGTGATGCGGCTCAATATGTGGAGAGTCATTGGTGGACTTGAAGGAAAACGGCCTCCCAAGGAAAGACCGATTTTCACGTGCATGCCTTCCTCGACCAAAATCAATCTATATGCACCTTGAAACATCAGTTGGGTACGTTTCTCCCAAGGCAGAATTTTAATGAGAAGTTTGGGACCAATCCCACCCATCGTTTCAGAGACACGGTACTTCAATACTTTGTGTTGCAACTTTTCAAAAAATTTTAAAAGGAGCCATTGACTTTTGGGTTACCGTATCTCTAAAATTTTCTCTGCAAACTTCAGGCATGGTTTACCCTACTGGACCTCTAATGAAGAATCGGGATGTGCCTCTTGCTGCTTCTGGAGAGGTTCATAGAGATTCAGTGAAGGGGAGGAGATCGCCGTATAGGAAAATGAGGGGCAAGGGAGAATAGAGAATACATATAATAAACAGGGCCATATTGCCATGGGATGACGGCTGACTTCAGCTACACATTTCCAAAGGCTTGACAGTGACCCTCTGAGCTGAAGAGCGCGCAGACCGGGGACGTTGCACACATGCCTCACCGGGGCAGAGAGATATTGCAGCCCAGAGGTAAAAGCTAAGGCCCGTGTGCTTTCCAAGACCCCAGGCTTCCAATTAAAATAAGAACTAATAATTCTGAATAAATCAGTAAC